>NC_132884.1:32175455-32475455 GCF_030463535.1 Salminus brasiliensis
TATCATTCTCCTTGCAACCGCCAAACCCAGATGGAGAAGCGTGATTCGTTACTCCAGAGAACACGTCTCCACTGCTCTACAGTCCAGTGACGGCTTGCTTTACACCACTGCATTCTGCGCTTTGCATTGTGCTTGGTAATGTAAGGCTTGGATGCAGCTGCTTGGCCAGGGAAACCCGTTCCATGAAGCTCTTTACGCACTGTTCTTTAGCTGACATGAAGTTTGGGCGTCTGAAGCGACTGACTCTGCAGAAAGTTGGTGACCTCTGTGCACACTGTGCTCCGTCATTTTACATGGCAAACCACTTTGTGTGTGAGTTGCTGTTATTCCTAATCACTTCCACTTTATGAATATAATGATTTGGATGGGTGAGTAAATACTTATATATAGTGTATGTATTTTCTACTGTTATCTGATCTATCATACCACAACCCCTTCCCTCATGTGCTATTTTTCTGGCAGAAATTGTACACAAAATACTATAATCCACAGGCAAAATGTTAAGAATCGAACTCAGAATCAAAGTCAAATCAAAAAGTCTGTGTTGTTCACTCATATTTCTTGCCTATGTAAGTGTTTTTTCTTTAAATGGCCTTAGGTAGGTGTGCAGTCACGTTAATACACATATTTATGGCCATAATTGGTTTTATCTGTCCTTAATTACTTTAAGCCTGACTTCTTTTCATGGAATTGTGCTTATCACTGATAAAACACAAAAGCTCTGAGAACTCCTCTTTCATTACAGCAAAGTTAAGATTCAAGGCTGTGGTCACTGGGCACATACCCAGTAGGCCTGCTGATGACATTTCCCGTTATGTGAATATAAACAGACCTTAAAATGAATAACGCTAAATTCAGTTATTTTGTCAACCTAGCAACAGGTGCTATGAGAAAACATTATGAGAGCAAGGACAGGTCAATGAGAATTTAACCTCAATGTGGAGAGCTACTGCATCACAGCTGTAGAGAGAGAGAATGAGGAAATGAATATCTAGGAGCACCAGTAGAAGTGGGTGATGTCAGGCATATCCAGACTGGTGGTAAACACTGTACATTTAGGCCACCTTGACACAGAGAGTACTGACAACACTCTGGCTCCAAACACCACTGCCTCTTGTGTTACAAGCTGTGACTCACAGGAGTTACAGTTTCCCCTCAACCACCAAGACACAATTTCCTGAACCGCAACCTGATTTTCTCAAGGCCATGAAAATGAACCCAATGAAAACGATGAATTCATAAAAACAAAACTTCCTTAACATCTGCAAATATTCCAGTCAAAGGCCTACTGAACCTCTTCCTTCATTATCAAACAGTTCTTAGATGATACACAAATGCCATAAATGTCACAACATGTTCAGACTGCTATGACATACTGGCAAGATCAAATAACTAGATTGCAAACCTGTTTCTGAAATGAATCAGGAGTCATGCTTTTTTAACGTCTGTACCTTTTGATCTTCACAAAGAAATTCACTGGAGATGCAGGAGAGAGTGGGTAAAATGATTTGCTAAATAATTTTAAATGTATTTATGTAGGATTATATGCAAGAACATATACAAGTTGCTATATGTACATATACATATATATCTGTCCTAAATGAAAATGTAAACTTTGCGTCCTGATTTTAATGAACAATTCACACAGTAAGTGCAAACATTGCAACTCACAGGTGGGGTTAATTGTAACAGTTATTAAAAACCCTGGTAAACTGATGCAAAAGACAGTTATGGTTAGGCATTGCAAACCACTTTAGCGGTGTCAACCATTCTGTGCATCTTTCAGGAAATGCACTTTTCTAATTTTAATACAGAGGTGTTTGTACCAAATGAGTTTTCCAACTTACACAGAAAATTATGCAGTATACAACAAGTATACTGTACAATGTATATGCAGTATACAACAAAAATACATATGATTACTAATCAATACATTTATGTTTTACATTGTTCTAAAAGTAGAACAGAAAATATCAGAATTCTAAACATGAAAAATTGTACTTTAGGTACATGCCATTAAATCATGTTTTTGATTAATCTGTGCATAGAACTAACAAAAATGAAAGTTGATGAATTTGGGGAATATGGAATATGGATATGGACTGATTGTTTCTTTATAAGGCTTTGCTGTAATGCTGTGTTGAAACTAACCCTGTACTTCAGCCTGGCTAGCTCTGTTTACATGCTTCAGGATGGTGCAGTATTACATCTCCCCTATTCTCTGTCCTCTTCTTGTCCTTCTCTTCATCTTCTACCTCCTCTTTGCTATGCTCACTCAGTTCCATCTGTAAACATCTGTGAACATGTCCTGTTTATTCAGCTTATTTATTCTGTTTGAGATGTGGATGTTTTTCTGTTACTGTGAGAGCACTAACTAAATGAGCAAAGTGCTCAACATATATTGTATATACAGTTTCAAATGCTTTTCATAAATGAGTAAAAGTATCTCCAATGTGTAGAAAACAACAGAGTTAACTGCTTAAAGAAACAGTCGGCTGTATGGCAGCTGGTGTGCTAGTCTGTATAAACCTTATGAGATTTACTCAGTGAGCCAGTTAGGGTGTTCTGAAGACTGAAAACACAAAGTGCAATGCCTCTTGGGGTTTACACTGCATTTTGTTTGTCTGTTTTTTTTGTTTTGTTTTTCTTTCTGATTTTCTTCTCCTGAATTTGGTTTGCCAATTACTTAACCCATACGTATTCCATGCTCCTGACACTGGGAGAGTGAAGGCTGACGCATGCCTCCTCCGCCAGTCATCACCTATTTTTCCCAACTGCTGCCCGCGCAACGCCATCAGGCAGCTAATGCGCTCAAAGGAACGTGCCGTGTTCCCAGCTCTGATGCATCAGGCAGCAAACGTCAGTGCCAGGCAGCTTTGCACTGGAGTGATGTGTGGAGAAATTCCAATCTACCCACCCTGGAAAGAGCAAGGCCAACTGTGCTCTCTCAGGTCTCCGGCTGCTGTTGGCTAGCAGCATGACTAAGATTCGAACCAGCGATGATGACTAGCTTCTGTCTGAGCTCCTCGCCAAGCATAGCTAAACTAAAACATACAGCTGCATTTTTTTGCATCTGTCCTGAGATTTTTAATGTGTGAAATCCCAAAGTTCAAGAAAGTAATGCAAACATTACTTTCTCCACTGTGTAACTGTCAATGAGGGCTGTCTTTTATTTAGTCTGTATAAAAATAAGACATTTGCCTCAAACCTTTTAATGTCATCGTGTAGTTACACACAAACAATCACACACACACACAAACCCGGCACCACAACATGCCATCTTTCAGTTCTCTGTCCTACTTTAGTCACAGAGAGCAGCGTTGTGTGCTTTCTGTCTTTGGCCACATCTCTCATACAGACCTCATGCTGTCAGCATGTATAAACTCCATTGTTCTACAGATCTTGTTATACAGTAGTTCTAATAGTGCTGATGAGGACAGAATGGAGTTTGGAGATGGACAGGATAGAGAAAGGTTTCACTCTGTCTGAAGCTCTGGTAAAAAAATCTGCATGCCATTGTGGGCAAGTCTAGTCTAATTTCCAACTTTTATGGGATTTCTCAACTGCACATCCTGAAGCACAAACCTCATGTTCAAAACGTAAATGCAAAACAGTAAAAACAAAACAACAACAAAAAAACAACAACAGCACCAGCAGCAGCTGCCGCAGCAACACTTCATCAAAGCTGAAACTCCCTCTCATCCTCCCTCTCTGCACATAAGCTGTGTACTGTTCTCTCTACTTGAACACTAGCTGCTATACTCATTTCTGCACTGCACACCTTGTTTACAAATGTGATGCTGCTAGAATGCCAGACTGGTCTACCTCAGCTCCCTTTTTTCTTACTCTTCCATTTACACCCACACCACTGCTCTGCATATTCATTCTTAGTATGCATAGTCATTCTTAGTTTGGACCTTAATCGCACAGCCTTTGTGTACACATTTGCACATATTTGTATACTTTTGTAATTATTGTATTTTTTGTCTTTTGTACTGTCTCATGTCTTGTCTATTGTCCTTGCACTATTGTACCATGTGCTTACCTATTCTGTGCTGGAGACATAGTCTGACAGTGTTTTGTTGTACTGTACAACCCTGTATTAGTATAATGACACTAATGTTGAATTGAAATTGATTTGAAAACAGCTGCCACATTGAAACATCAGCCCTATTTAAAAATGATTTTATAAGAGATTTTGAATAGTAATTAAAAAAATAATTTAACTAGGAAAAAAAAGACAGCAGAAGGCTGTGTATGCCTGCCAGATACCCCTTGATAACTGTGTAAGAAATGCCAAAAACTGGAATGTGTTAATACTTTGATAACACTGCAATAATCTTTGCACAGTTGCTAGAACATTCTTACAATATTGATGAAAGTCCAACTTTTAAAACTCCAGATAAAATCTGCAATGGGGCTGTCATGTCCAAGCAGTGGCCTGATCATCAGGAGATGGATAGTTCAATCTTGAATGATTCCACAGTCATCCGTAGTTAGTGTTCTTCGATGGCCTCACTGTATTTGGGTGGATGGAATGGCCCTCCCACTCCGCCTATCACTCAGCGTGATGCTAGTCAGTGTATGTGTCCGGCTTGTGATGTGACTAGCCTTCATCTTCCCAGATTTGGTAGTATCATGTGATGAGGGAGTCCTACTTACTGGGTGAGAAATAGAGGTGACTAAAATGATACAGAAAGAAAACCAGTATAATCACAGGCAGGAATGATAAGTAGCACTCAGCATTAAAAAGAATTAAGGCAAGTCTCTGGTTCTGTACTGACATTCAATGTATGACGGTAGCATCTACAACAGCTCATCAACATCACACCTGATCTCATCAATTCTCACGTTGCATGCTGATAACATTCTACTAGTGTCGCGGAAAAGTGACCAGAATGGTAGGAAATAGCAAACCGTGGCTTAATTGAGGCCTGTGATTTCTGGCTTTAGGCTTCCATCCAAAATGTTTTAGGTAGTTCATAAAAAAAATTTAATGAGTTTAAATATTTGATGGTGGAGGTGAAGAAAGCAGCAATTATTGGTCATACAAACACCTTTTTGGTCAGATTTATGAGATACATTGTTTGTTGATACTTGGAATGATGGGGAAATAATGCAGATACACATTCATTTATTATTCTGATTTTCATCACATGCCGTTCCTACAACTAAAACAAACCACTGCAGCTTTCCGAGAAGTGGTTCTTAACCACAGCCTCATAGTGGTTTGTTACAAGTCAGGGCAGCTCCTTGCACCTTGTGAGTAACTGCTGGGTTTCTGCAATGCCATGCTTAACTTTTGCAGTGTAAACTATAAAACTGCATTTTTACACAATTCCAATGTGACAGAAACAGGCTGCCAGCAGCAAAAGTACACATGCAGTATATTTGATGGAAATCTAGACTGTCTTAAAGTACCATGTGGTCTGGAAAGTGAGGCCTCACAACTCTTTATTTCTCTCCACAGAGAGAACAAAGACTATGTGTGTGTTGTAGGTTCCAGTTGTCATTCACATCACACAATATGTAGGTTACTTCCATGCAGGCCTGGTACAGCTTCTGTGGCTCCATCCCGCCACTTTTCTACCATGGCATACTTTTGTAGGATGGCATTCTAGCAAATACCAATTTCATCACCCAGCAAAATACACTACATGTTTGTGGACAACCCTTAAAAATGAATGCATTAATCTACTATTGCAAATGTATATTGTTTTATTATTTTATTATTGAAGTTAAGGTTGCAGGTTTTTCCATGGCAGTGACGATTTGGAGTGGTGTTTAGGCATTTTCTTAGGCTGCAGTCAATCGTCATCTCCTACTATCTCTAAAAGAGTACATCTGGTTACCCTAGTTGTATGTACATTTTGGGGGACTAAACATAAGGAGTCAGGACTGTTGAAAAATATTGTTGGGCTTTCATATCTATGTACTGAACTTTTATTGCTGTTATTGCTGTTATTGTTGCCAACTTTCATTACATCTACAGTGAAGAAAGTGAAACGACTGAGAAGGAGAAAGAAAATCACATCAAAAGAGGCGAGACTGAAAAGAAAAAGGAAGGAGGAAAAGAATAGACATGGCTGGTGAAGGGGAAACCCCTGTAACTGGCACAGGGGCACTCTATTATGCATTAGGCCCAGTCTCCCAGAGTCAGTTCATCACAGTACACACACACACACACACACACACAAGTGTGGGAACCTGGCACATCCTCCATATACACATACAAACACACACACACACATACACACACACACACACACACATGCATGCACACTCATTCATGCGCACACACGCACACACACACATGCATCCACACAGACACAAGCACTCAAATACTCATACACACATTCACACACATACACACACACAGACACAGATTGAGGCTACTGTCTGCTTGTCTGCTTGTCTGCCTGGTAGCGCTAAAAGGGTTAGCAGGAAAATAGGTCATAGGGAGCTGAAAATGGATGCCTGTATTTGAGATACTACTGTATCTTTATATACTTTACATGAGAAAGGAAAAACCTTCAATGGAAGTCAATGTAAAAAAGAAAGCAGCAATATACGTGTATACTTGTGCTCAGTAGGTAAATACACATATGTACACAGAAATAGTATATATATTGAGCTAAACACTGTAAGGATTTGATTCAGTGGGAAGCACGTTAGTGAGGTCAGGATGTTGGATGATCACCACCTCACCTCATTCCCAACTCATTCCCAAAAATATAGGATGGAACATCATCATTCCAGAGAACACAGTTCCACTGGTCCACAGTGCTAGCATTAGGCATGGTGCCAGTAGGTTGATGTTTAAGAGAGTGCTATTCTGTTCCCAATGCTCTTCTATACAAGGACTAGATAAGCTGTGTTAGCAATGGGTGCGTGGGTAGGTGTCCACAAATATTTGATTTGTTGATAGCTAAAGCATATGTCCCATAACTGGACCTAGAATTCCATATATTCTAATTTACTGTATATTATATTTTCTAATGTATGTATTACCATATATTAGATGTCTGTATAGGTCATAGGTACTGCAGATGAGCTGTTAAAATTAAGTTTTTGCTTAGATTTGATTATAATATCATAACATTCAGAGCATGAACTCAGAGTAGGACAATATAATTTTTTAGCCCATTTGTTGCTTTCATTGTTTAAATACTGCTGTTGTAAATAGTGTACTCCTATGCAACACTCTATAATCCTGAAATGTGCCAAATGGTTGAATTAAATGTATTGATGGTTGAATCTGGTAGAATCAATTTAATGATGCACTGAGCTGTTTCCCAAAGAACTCAGTTGGAGATGAGTGCTTTACACCCCTATCGTGTAATAATGCCAACTGTTACTGTTTGCTGACCATGAACACTAAAAGCAGTCTAGCATCGCAGTGACCTGTGACATAAGAGGGAGTTTGTTCAGCTGTGGAGCACAAGTCCAGCACGCCGGGAAATTTCTAATGCTTCATTTAAAATGCTTCAGATCAAACTACGTCTTAATGTTGCTATCAAAAGCAATGTGTAAACAGGTTTGACAGGAGTCAATACAGGTGTTTGAATGTGTGTATAAGTGTGTGGGGGTGGGGTGGGGAGTTTACAGTAACTCCTGTTAAGATGATCCAGAAGCTGGGTGGGGGAGGGATGCCTTATGCAATGTCGGTTAATTTTCCACATAGGTCTATTGCGGCTGTGTGTTTTGAGAAAAACCAGGGAGGATCTGAGGCGGATGCCTTTAAGACCCACCAACAGTTATGGTGGAAAGAGTTACACAAGAGGTACACAAACACACTAAATCACATGCTCCAGCACATGCTGGTACACTACCGCAGGGAACCTTTCATATATAGAATGTATACTGAAGCAGTCATTGCCTTCAGTTTACAGTATATGCCATGTGTTTTGGTTTGTCTCTTTGCACATTTTCCATGCAGCTCTGGGCCATGTTACTTCTATTAGTGGCTCTGTTTTATAGGTTTTGCTTTATAGAAGGGATCTTTAGTTCTTTTCCTGTAAGACATCTGTGGTTTCCTTGCTAAGCCTAAATCTCAATTGGTTCAACTGATGGTGGAAATGTTAATTACCAATGTAGGAGTGTGTCATAGTAGGGAAAGCATCAAACCATTTTGGAGACTGGCCCTCCAGTACCAGAACTAAAGAACCCTGTCTGTCTTATGCCTTCCCATATACTGACGTTTGCCTGTTGTGACAATGAGTGCTGGAATCCCCCATTGATGCTGCTTCAGATCAGATATGACCTAAACCCTCCACTTCACTACTTTTCTGCAGTTTCATGTGATTTGTCTGACCTACTGTACCCATAAAGAAGCATAAGCTTGCTAATTTTTAACCTCTCTTAACAAAAAAGTCAGGTCTACAGTCACACATGTCTCTCACTACTTTTACTTTAGACATACACCAATCAGACATAACATTAGTACCGCTGACAGGTGAGGTGAAATACATTGATTATACATATTAGGCAGCAAGTGAACAGTCAGTTCTTGAAGGGGATGTGTTAAATCTGAGACAAGGGTCAAATTGTAATGGCTAGATGACTGGGTCAGAGCATCTCCAAAACATTAGGCAGGTCTTGTAGGGGTTTTCTGGTATTCAGTGGTCAAGGAAAGGACAACTGGTGATCCGATGACAGGCTTGTTAAAGCAACCCATGCAGATCCCACCTCACAACTTACATGACTTACAGTATCTGCTGCATACTTCTTAGTGTCATATACCACAGGATGTTTATGTTTGATTATCTACAAAGGCTGTCTTCACTGCTTCTCTGTCCATATAATCTTAACTAGAGTCCTAAGTAGAAACAGGCTAATAAGCAACCTGTTGTCTTCCTGATCAAGGTCTGCCTTATTGTAGCCTTCCAACTCTGGTGCAGCACTGGCAATGCCCTGAGACTGATCTCAGAAATGCATGTTATATTTTCAGTAACTGATAAATAATGCAAAATAAAAAGTTACACGTCATTGGGAGGCACTTTCAACTACTTCATCACCCAACAACATACAGTGATTAGAAATGCATCCAGTAATAATCAGACAACTAAATGGTCAACTTATTTAATGTATTTGTTTATGCTTTTGGCAATAACTGCCGGCATTAATATACAATTAACTGTCATATTGAGAACACTGTTGGCTATGTTCATTGAAAGATTAATGCTACAAATTTCCTGTTCTACCACATCCCAAAGGTCCCATTCAAATTCAGTGACTAGGAAGGCCACTGATGAACACTGAACTCATTGTCATGTTCATTAAACCAGTTTACGACTTGCTTTGTGACGTGGTGCATCATCATGCGGAAAGTGGCCATTAGAAGATGGGTAAATTGTGGCCACTGAAAGAATCACATGGTCAGCAGCAATACTCAAATAGGCTGTGGTATTCAAGCGATGATTGGTATTATAAGGCCCAGAGTGTACCAAGAAAACATTCCTCACACCAAAACGCCAAGACTATTGCCACAAGACAGGTTAAGCCCATGGATTCCACCATTTGTGTGCCTCAACAGAAATCCAAATTCTGTCAACCTTTGGTGAGCCTGTGCCTCAGCACTGCAGCCTCAGCTTTCTGTTCTTGGCTGACAGAAGTGCAACCCAACATTGTCTTCTGCTGTTGTAGCCCACCTGCCTCAAGTTTGGATGTGTGGAACATGTGTTGATCAGCTCTAACCAATCTTGCCATTCTCTGTTGACCTCTCGTCAACAAAGCATTTCTGTCCACAGAACATCTGCTCACCGGACGTTCTTACTTTATTGCACAATTTTGAGTAAAATCTAGAGGATGTTATTCATAAAATCCCAGGAGATCGGAAAACACTGTTTGCTTAGTAATACTTTAGTGGGTATCAGCAACAGTACTTGATTAAAGACTAGTGAACACATATTTGGAATTAATGAAAAAATCTGGACAGGAAGTCTCCTGCTGGCTTGTCAGAGCCTGGGCGAACATGCTGGATCTTGTTTACGCCTACATTCTCAGTGCCCCACCCCACTAGGGCTACTCAGACCACATTTCTGTCATGTAGCAAGTGAAAATCTGGCCCCTCTGCTCTTCAAGAGCAGTGTTTTGAGCACAGTGATTAGGGCATGTTTAGGGTGGCTGCAACCTATGGTGACTCCATCAACATATATATAGAATCAGTGACTGGCCCCATCTGCAGGTGCATCATCACACAGCCAGCCAGAAGCCATGGCTGACTGCAGAGTTGCTTGTGCTGCTGAGAACCCAAGATGTGGCCTTCAAGTCAGATGATAAGGCAAGCCTGAGAACAGCAAGAGCCAACCTTTCCCTGGCCATAAGAGGCAAATTGTGTCTACATAGAGAAAATCCATTACCACTTTCAGGCCACTACAAACCACAAGGTGATTTCACCAGCCCCATAGCCAATAAAGCACAGCAGCATCTCTGCTTATTGCGGAAACTGAGGTACACTCCTAGTGAAGACTCCAAGCATTATCCACCCAACCCCACCATCCCCAACTTATACTCTTTTCCCTGCTGCTGTCTGGTAGAAGGTTTCGGAGTATCCAAGCAATTACTTCCAGACTCTGCAACAGCTTTTTCCCCTAGGCCATTAGACTCCTCAACATTCAGATACTGAACTGAGCCCCTATACAAACTCACACAGACCCCCACCACTCTACCTCCTTGCACACTTTCTCAGGAATATGTTTATTTAGCAGAAATACTGTATTTTTTTCCATAGTGTGTTACATATCTCTGAGGCTTTGTACTGAATTCAGTACTGAGTGCTATTGTGCCCAAACTTTTTTGTATTTATTGCATTTATTGTGCTGTTGTTTTTGCTCGGTATTTGAACTGCACTGCACTGTATGTACTGTGGTGTAGTGCTTGGCTGTGAAATGCAAAAAATAGCAATTTACTGTGTACTTTTATATGGTTGAAACAACAATAAAGCTTCTTAAACTTAAACGTGTGTGCTCATGAATGTTCTTCTACCAGCGTGTTACATTAAGCAGAGCTATGCTGCCTGTTAAAGCCTTTAGTATGAGAACCAGAAGAATAAATGTGATTCTTTCTCCTATTTCCAACTGTAAAAACAGTGCTTACGATGCTCATCTGTGTTTTCGACTGAAAAAAGGAAATTGGCAGAAAAAATCATTTAAAGATGGTGAGTTATGACATCGTTTAACCATGACCTGAGGGGCTGAAGTAATGAGCACTGCAACACACAACACCACAACAGTGTTGTGCAAGTTGACTTTCAGACTCAAAGTAGCCTTCTGAAATAAGAGTGAAAACTTGCCAGGTGGACTTGCAAGTCATCAAACAAAAAAATATTGCCATCTGTCAACCTTATTTGACTGCTCATTGCTATTGTAATCATTTTGTTGCTTCCCGGCCAGTTGGACCATCCTGACTTATGTTTGTGCCTTTGCAAACAGACAGGCCACTGAGTTCATGGCCACACTCTGGACACTGCTTTCATCCACAAACATTTACAGACTCACAGTCGTCACTGATATGCTCTGGGTCAGTAGCATGGGGTTCATTGAGGAAAAGCAGGCGTTAGGTATCTTCAGTAGAGAGATAAAGATTTCACCATGCGTGTAACATGACCACAGGACCCTCAATCTAAACTGACCTGTTTATTCAAACAGAACAATTTCAGATTGTTCTCAAATGGATATGTCTCATCTAACCGTCCAGCATTTCAAACAAAACTCCTCTAGTTTAATAATACTTAATGCATTTCCTCTGAAACAAACAGCTCGTAATAGCAGTCCATGTGTTGTTCCACAGATACCAGTTTCCCCACCGTATCGCTAGGCCTGTCACTGGTCTATAGATGTTTGCACGTCATTTTTACAGCCGAGTTGCATAACTTGTTTATCCGCCTCCTCCCCTTTTTTAAACGCTCAGCCTGGCTTCTTTCCTAGGCAGGTTTTGAAGGCCTCTTAGTTACAGGCCACATATTGTGCACAGAATGCATATTCACATATGGAAATCTTTTAAACTTTTCCTTTTTTCAGGTTTTTTGGCATTTCCCAGTTCCTCTGTGCATAATGAAAGACACAGGCCAAATGTGGTTATGGCGAGTTATAAAAGACAGGCCTTATTTTGAGGCTTGAACTGCCAATCAGAAACATATATAATTGTTTCTGTGCGTTCTGTTTGTTATAACTTTTATGGATCTCATGGATTTAAAGGGTTGAAGACTCTTATCTCACGCAATGCATTCGCACACAGAGACTAAATTACACACAACAAAGCGATTCTTTAATACATTATCTGGCACTCATCAATCGCTAACACACCTACATTCTCATACACACACATACATATACACAGGAAAATTAAATCATTTATTCAAATTTTTCATTTTTTATTTTTGTTTATTTTTTTTACTTTGAGGTCCCCTCATGACCTACCAATAACAATTCATACTTTTACACTGCCATTTTTTTCCATTTTTTCAATTCTTACTGTGCTCTAAAGACTGATTTACACTGTAAAAGCCTCTTCACACCAGGTATGATGTTTGGGGATGGAAAAAACAGATGTGATTTTTAGCATAGTGAGACCTTCACGCCAAGTCTGGCGCTTTTTTATCTAAACACTCAGTTACCGTCTGTGCTCTGTAAATGGGGCTAGAACTTCCATTGCTTTCATAAACTTCCACTATCCCAAAAATTGGTGTCTCATATGTTCACTTATACTTTGAAGCTCAGTAACCTCAACATTTTAACTCAACCCACTAACTCACTTTTAACACTAATAGCCTCTATTGTGACTGACTGTCCTGTACTGTGCTTCATTTAAAATGTGCTTTATTCAAACAGACCAGACTGATACACTCCTTATAACAATTCAGTTCTGGGTGGGTTCAACCCCAGGTTGTGTTTCTACACTACTTGTTGTTCTAAGATACACAAAGAATTCAGTGGGGCACAACTGTACCCATATGCTTCTCTAATAGTATTACTATGTATTAACAATATTATAATATGTATGTAAAAATGTTAGTAATAATATACATTTATTGTGAAATTGTGTTGTGTTTGTCTTTGCATCATTAATTCATGTTAGCTAGATAACATATGCTTTTAAAGTGAGTAGTTTACAATTATGTTGCTTATATCTAGATGCACATTTTGCTAGCATGTGTTATCAATGCCCTTATAGCTAGCATAAATAAAGTCTATGCTGATGTAACTGATGGCTTTTCTAACTTTTCTAATATGTATTGTTAAGTGGCCTTAACCAAAGCATATGACAATGAGCTATTTACGACTATTTATGTACATTACTCTGTGCATAAAAACTGGCTCGAAACTGGATTGAAAGAGTTGAGTTGCTTAAGCTTCTGAAAAGATGCTGGGGCATTAAGGGAAAAGTAATGCCTGTAGTTCTGCTCAGAACAACTTGTTAATTTGGTCCAATGACGCCCCTGGTCCAAGCCCTGTGTGTAGGCCTTGGTTTTTGTGACATCACAAAAACAATGAACTGAAAACAGGTTGTTTGCAGCATAGTTTCCATATATGGAGCACATGCACTGGGGAGAGAATGGTACACTTTGAAACATTACCAGATTTTAGATACGGGCCCTTTAAGTAACTTTAAACCTTTGGCAAACACATTCTTATTGCTCAACCGAGACCTGGATGCAGCTGTTTTTTTCTCATGACCAGGACCAGAAGATCTGGTTAGAGGAAGATCTGCTTAGAGGCAGAGATTTTCTGTCTTTTCTTCAGAATCTTTTCTGTCTATAAGCCATCTTCCTAGACTATACATTTAATCATGCCCAATCTTCTCACTGCTGAGTGATTCACTGTCCATGACCAGTTTGGGATATCATAACATTCTCTTTATGCAGCAGTCATCTACAGGGCCAGTTGCGTCTACTCAGAATTTCATTTGGGAAGATACTGTCTGCTATGAAAATTCCATTTGTTACCAATACTCCATCTGGTAGCCCGTCTGTTCTTGCAAACGTCTGCAGTGCTATAAGAGGAGCTGCTGATTTAGAAATTACCCAGAATTACCCAGAATCACAGGAACAAGGAGCCTCAGGTTGTGCAGAGAAAAAAAAAATCATGCAAATTTTCCACTCTCTGTAGAGAGATTTGGGGGTGTATCTATTGAGCTTATATTGTAAATATACACCAGATGGACAAAGGTATTGGGACACCTGCTCATTAGTTGTTTCTACTGAAATCAAGGGTATTAAAAAGTGTTTATCCTGCTTTTATTGGAGTGACGTATTTCTACTAGATTTTGTAGCATTGATGTGAGGATTTGATTGCAAATCAACAAGAGACAAGAGCGTTGGAGGTCAGGATGTTGGACAATCACCACCTTACGTCATCTTCTATTCCCCAACGCATCCTAAAAGTAAGTCCAAGTCTATTGGTAATACTTCTCTGTAGGTACTTGACAAGCTGTATGTCTGTGTGTGTGCATGCATTTGCACATCTATAAGAAATGCCTAAATACCAGTCTAAAGTAGCTAAATGCATTCATTAGAAAGGATGTCCACAAACTTTTGGACATGCAGTGTAATCTAATCTGCGATTTTGCTTAACCAGCACTTTCTTGCCAAACTAACAGAATTACATAATGCAAAACCAGGCTAAATTCAATGGTCAGTTAAAGATTAGCCATTTGTTATTGTGTCTCCATTCAACAACTGTTTTATTGTAGAATCATTGCTTCCAAGATACAGACGATAATATGCTATGACATGATTATGTAACCTGAGGAAGAATACTGCATAATTAAAGTTTATGTTTCTCTCGTGTTACTAGCATGAAGTAACATGAAGGAGTAGGAATGCTGTTAACAGCAAGAGATCAAAGGCTCCAGGGCTCAGGACAACCGCTGCTGGACGCAATTATGGAGGAAGTCATTTACAACGTCCCACACTGTGGATATCCATGTGGGGTTAATACTTTACACTGCTGACTCTTGGCTTTTATCATGCAAGTGCACTGCAGACACGTTTCAAATCATAAACCTAACCTAGCGAGACGAGAAAGAGTGACCGAAAGGCAAAGACTGGACAGTCTGCTCTTTTGGACTCAGTGCAGACTGCTGCTGTTGTTGCAGGTATAAAAATAAATGTGTAAGCATGTGTAGGCCACGGTATTACGGCTTGGTGATGGGTCCTAAAATTAAAGGCAAACACATTCGCACCACCTGTGCTGTGCAGCAACATGCAAGTACTCTAACATAGCCCTGTGTTCACACACTTTGGCGAGATAAATTTAGAACGAAAACATACACCAGCTCAGACTTGGGCATGTCTAGTAGATTATCATCTTCCCAGCAGGAACACTTATGACTAAAGGAGTGTAAATTTCCCACAAGTAGTCTCTAACCCTTTTCTTCACTATAAAATTATGAATAAGATTTAAAACATGTGTACAAGTCAACCAGTACTAATTAGTCTCCTGGGAGATCCCGAATGCACAAATGGTTTGCACAGTGAAAGAGCTTAGATCTTTGAAAGAGATGTTATTATGTAATTGCAGCCATCTTGCTCTCAAAATCCTGCACAGATTTGAATTGATGATCATGAGGTGGTTTAAATGAAAGCTCATCTGATTGCGAGACATTTCAAATGTATTCTGATGGTCCAAATTGGCAGAACTGAACTGAAACAAAGGATCTCAGATTGGCACTTACAGGAAGCCAAATTCTCAGCGTTGTGAATTAGGAGTACATAGAGACCATCCACAGTTTTTCTAGCATATATTTGCATAATTTAATAAATAAGATGTAAACGGTTCAGATGAGGTTTGGTGAGAATTGGTTAATTGTAGAAAAACATACTTTTTTACAATAGTGGTGCCAGGAGTCAGAATGTATGTGTCAAATTAATAAAGGTAAAATATGGATTAATTAAAAATATTTTAACATTATGTTGCATTTTGCATAAACAGCTTCAAAATCTGACTCCACTGAGAGAATAGGGCCTTTATCAATGCTACACCAGGCTGCGCTATATAACTTTGGTGAGAACTGCATGATGCTGCATAATGTCAAATGTATGTACAATCCTGTAATATTACTTTACTTTGTTTTCAGATCGTATGGTCTGTATTTTCTGTCTGTGGACAGTGCTTTGCTGTCAGGGACACGTGAGAATGCTTTGGTGTTCACACATCAAGGGTAATGTTATATGAGATATGGTCACACCTTATGGCCACTTATGATCGGATCACCCAGGACGTATGTTAATGCCAGGTGTGAAAGAGGCCTCAGTGATGGTTCTGTATATCTCAGCTTGTCCACAAATGCATGTGTAAACCTTGTCCTTTAGTGGCGCCAATTACACAAAGCGTACACTTCCTGACTGTAGGGGGAGTCCAGAAGAATACGAATTCTCGCATAATGTTGCAGTAAGTTTTCTTTTTAGAACATAGCCTTTTGAAGCCCTGTAGGTACCTCTATGTCTCCACTATGAACGTGTTTGGCAATGTCTTATCTCTTAGCTATCATAAAATAATGTCTCAGCATTTAGGCAATAAATCAATAATGACTTTGTGTAATCATTTTCTGTGAGGGACTTTTAAAGGCATTAAGACGTCTGGTTTCTATTATCACCCCTTTGAACAATGCTGACTCAGTACATTTCCCTAGAATGATGCAATTCGCATTAAACTTTGCCTGACCTTGTGTAGAACTTAGCCTAGAGGGGAGCTTTATACCCCTCTAGCCCATGCCTGGCATTAGACATGGTAGCAATATGTTTATATTTATCTGCACCATAGTCTATTCGATTACTCGAATAGATTCAATACTTATCTACAGGCACTAGACAAACTGTGTGTGTGTGTGTGTTTATACATCTGTATCAGCAATGGGTGCAATTTAAAGTAGCTGAAACATTCATTTGAAGGAGTGTCCACAAACATTTGGACAGTGGAAAGTGTGACTTGCCACTATGGCCAAGGGGCCGCTGGTTCAAATCCTGGTTCAAAGCAATGTTGGCCACCACAGGCATCTGTTAGTTAGAGCAGTTGGAGCAGGGGATCCAGAACTTTCCTCTGAGCGTGTTGGCTGCCTGGCAATGCCACATCATCAGCAGTTCTTACCCTCCTACTGTCTGGAGAATTTGCTAGTGCTGGGGGGAGTTATGAGCAGGTGGGTTAATTGGCAGGACCTAATTAGGAGAAAAATGTTTTAATTTGCTAAATTTCAGGATCAATAAAGTATATATCTGTCTATCTTGATGAACTTTAGCAATTGATATTCAAGCAGAACATGATGCAGCATGGTTCATTAATAATGATAATGCAAACTCAATTATAATTGTTTTAGGGTTACTTAGTTTTGGGACGAACATTGGGCAGCTATTAGGCACATTTAAGGGCAACAAGACTATGTCTATAAATTAAGTTATGATATTTAATAGATTTAATAGATAAAGTGCCATTAAACCACACAAACAGCCTCATGTTGTGTGTTTTCTAATACATATTTCAGAATAGAGTTATTCAGAATTATTTTATTGCCCAGTAAAACAGTTTCATCCTGTACAGAAACAACACTCAGGTATATTTAAAATGTTTATATAGATTTTTAACAAATTAACAATCTGCAGTGTTTTATGAACTGCCTATAAAGTCATTTATTGCAGACTGGGTGAACTTCATAACTGTGTATCTGTAGCTAATCAGCTCAGCTCAGATGGATTCCAAGACATAATATCAATAGTATCGACCAGACAGCTCACTTTGAAGGCTATCCTTTGACAGCTACCCTGCTAGTGTCTGTAGGGAACAAAATTGTGTTTGTTCACTTCATGAACTTTTTCATTTTGTTCACACTGAAAGAGAGACCAGTCAGTCATGGCATTATGAGTATGTGCACGTAAAACATTACATAGCAATGTTTCAGCTAGTGCTCCTGTGGGGTTTACATCAAGCATCATGTTGACAGTGGAGTACAGTAATCCACATAGCAGCATATAAATTATAGAGTGTTGGTATAATTGGAAGAGTCAGTTTGTCTGTTAGCTACACTATATGGACAAAAGTATTGGGACACAGCTTTTAATTTTTTAATTTGTGCAGTCCTGTTGCCACAGCTGAACAAAATCAAGCCCCTAGCCATGCCGTTACACACATCAGTACACACATCGTTTTAAAGAACTGATTGAAATCCAGCATGGTACTGTAATAGGATGCCAGGATGAAATTTCTTCCTGCCTATAAATTCCACCATGAGCTGTGAGTGGTGAAAAGTGAAAGCGCTTAGGAACCATAGCAACTCAGCCAAAAATTGGTAGATCAAATAAAGGCACAGAGTGCTGAAAGTTGTCAAATCTCTGCTGATTCAATAACAACAGAATTCCAAACCTCCTCTGGCATTAACATGAATACAAAACCTGTGCGCTGGGAGTTTCATGGCATAGGCTTCTGTAGCCGAGCAGCAGCATGCTCTTTTTCAGAGGTTGATCTAGACCACTTAGTTTCAGTCAAGGGAAATCTTAATGCTTCAGCAGATTGTTGACAATTGGCAACTTTGTGGAAGCAGTTTGGGGAAGACCTTTTTCTGTTCCAGCATGGCTGTGCCCCAGTGAACAAAGCAAGATCCATAAAGGCATGGTAGAGGTGGAAGAACTTAACTGATCTAAGCCCATCAAAGACTTTGATGATGAACTAAAATTGAGATTGCAATCCAGACCCTCTCCTGTCCAACATTGATGTCTAACCTCACAAATCCTCTTCTGAATGAATGAGCAAATCGTCTCACAGACACACTCCAAAACTTTGTATAAAGCTTTTCCAGAAGAGTGGAAGCTGTTCCAGCCGCAGTGGGGAGGGGAGGACCAATTTCATATTAATACCTATGGATTTAGAATGTAGGTGTCACTTTACTTTTGTCCATAGAGTGTATCTGAGCTTTAAGCTAGTAAGACATACAGTTGCAAACTACAGGATTTTTTTTTGTTTCTTGGCCCTCTTGTGTTCAACAAACCTCACATCACATTATATGAAAAGAACTATGACAGCAGGGTCTTTTATTTACTCTAATTAATAACATTATTAAATAATTATTATAGAGGCTCCACTGGGACTGCGTAGAGGCTGTTTAGTTTTGGTTCTGGAGGGTCATAGTACAGCGCAGTTTGGAGATCTCCTTTCCTTTCTCAAACACACCTACTAAATCTGGCCATTAACAAGTGGACTGAACAAGGCGTCTTTGTGTAGGAAAATAACCAAACTACACGGAACACTGGGCCTGGTGTAGAGCAATGATCGGACATAATTTAGTAAAAGCTGGGCTAAGATTAAGAAACACTTGCTGCCTTTTCATGGGTAAATCACCTCAATCACCTCGTCTCAATAAAGATACACTATATGTCCAAATGTTTGTGGACACCCCTTCAAATCAAGGGAATTAATCCCATTGCTGACACAGATGTGCTTGTCTAGTCCCTGTAGAGAAGTATTGCCCTAGAATAGAACTCCCTGAAGCAGATAAACAGGAACCTGTTGGCACTAGGCCTAACATCATGGGCTAGAGAGGCATAAAGCCCTCCCAGCATTAAGCTGTGGAATGATTGTGCTCCATCCAATACTTTTGGGATGAGTTGCGGAGTTGAGGATAAGGTGGGGTGCTGATCATCATCCTACATCCTACTTCACTAATGCTCTTGTTGCTGAATGCAAATCCTCACAACAATGCTTCATAATCTAGCAGAAAGTCTTTCCTGGACAGTTGAGACAGTTAATTCAACACAAGCATGATAAACTATTTTTAACACCCTTGATTTTGTAAGAAACAATAAATGAGCAGGTGTCCCAATACTCTTGTCCAGATAGTGTATCTCTACGAGGCCCCATATATTCATAAATACATACATAAGTACATGCATCTCAGTCAGAGTTGGGATCAAAGAATAGTGAGAATAGTGAGAATAGTGAGAATCTTGAGAACTTCTAGTCTCGTTTAGAAAGAAATGAGTCAACTCTGATATGATTCATGTCTGGATTCCATGCCTGCTTAAATACTCAACACGAACATTTACATCTGGTTACAACTGGTTTAAAGATTACACACATCTCAAGATCACTGAGCATATGAGATCAAAGAGCTGGACCAATGACAAAAGATTAGACTATGTCAGAATAGTTGAGAAGACACCTGTGCAGGTAAGACTTCACACATACTTCATCCAAAGTTGGTCAGGTTGAGCTGTTTTACTGTACAATTGCTTCGGATACATGTTTAAGATTAAGAACTTCTGCTTTTACTGAACTCTGAGCTCTTAATGACCCTCTCAGAACAACATGTTTTCCCGCCCATTATGCTCATGAAGCTAAATCGCTGAAAAACATGGAGCAGTTGTATGTAGTCGTGCCAGAGTGCACATTCAGCTACAAACCTGATCTTCCCCTCCAACATAACACTCCGACTCTGTCCTTATGGCCAGTGACTAAGCAATTTTGAGCCTGAGCATAATTACACCCACAGCTTGCACTGCATGTCACACAGAGAGACTGAACTGAAAACTGAAGATCACCTAAAACCAAAGACGTGACATGCTGTCCACATGCTAACATTTTAATGGGCAGCAACTCTCTGTTTGCCATTAATGACTCTTGTTGCCTGAATCTGTCCTCCAAGTGTTCTTTTCTGAGAAGCGTTAGCAAGACCAGCATGTTCTGGTTGAATCTGCATGCTACTTTCTGGAACCCACAGTTTTTGCCTCCTAGTTCATGTCAAAAATTTACTTGAGCATTCTACACTACTTGTTCAAAAGTGTTGGGACACCTGCTCATGCATTGTTTCTTCTGAAATTAAGGGTATTAAAAAAGAGTTGAAGAGTTGCAGCTGTCTCTACTGTTGGGAGCATTGCTGAGAGGATTTGGTTGCATTCAGCGACAAGAGCGTTAGTGAGGTACCTCAAAATGATTGGGTAGCGCAACATCATTCCAGAGAACCCTACACTCATCTTGATCGTTTGGTGTAAGGTGGTCAGTATCGTCCTGGTGGTCTGATAAAATCAGCTTTGTTTCATTTTATCAGAAGTGTTTAGTCTTGGCTTGTGCAAATTGTGACGTGTACATTGTGAATAGCCAATAGAACAGCTCAGACCATGCTGTACGTATTCACTTAACCAGGGTCATGTCCACATTCTGCAGTGTCTTTTTCCGAACAATCTCTTGCACACACAAAGCCAGCTGTTGTTAACAGTTTTTCTTCTTGCAAATTTCCATCAGGAGCACTTTGGCCCCAGGACCCCTTCAATAGCACATAACAGTAATGATGAAATCAGTCTAATGTTGAGTGTCTAGTTAATTGAGTGGTTCCTGACCTTAAAATCACCTTAGATTTATAATCAGTCCAATATAGACCCCACAAAACCATCAAACACACATTTATCAACATTTCAATGTTTTATTTGTAAATGAATTTTGTGTACAAGGGGAAAAATATATATATATATTTATATGTACTGAAACATTACTATGTACACATTCTGGATTACACTAAAATCTTCACAACCACAAACAGTCTTTTATTATGATTGCCCCTCACCATGTATCATTCTCTCTCTTTCCTTTTCCGAATCATTCTTGTACGGATGCAGCTATGTACATGTCCCTTTTATTTACATACATTCATAGGATGTGGCTTAAAACACCTTTGTGTCAACAAGCATTTTTAAAATTCAGTCTATGAATGGAAGGAATGCCATGATGTATGTACAGTAATAGTAGTGTGCCCTTCGATCAGACAGAGAACATACAAGTGACACACAAGGAAGCAAATATCCCCCCATACGCTATCTGATTATTAGAAGTGCTTGGAATAATAACAAACTCGTTACACGTGCAGCCTCAGTACTCTCACTGTTTTGGCCACAAGCACCTCGCCGACCTTCCTAACGAACATGAACATGAACAAATCCAAACAAGTGCTGAAGTGTAGTATTTGGCTAGTTACAGTACATAACATTCACAATGTTCACATTGTAACATAACCATAATTAAAAAATTACGGGAACACTGGTACGGGCATGATCGTGTTTGTGTGAGAAGTGGGTGGGGGTGTAGCTTACACAATGACAGGCCACAGTAGCACAATGATATGTGGGGAATCCAGTAACAGGTTGGAGTTTTGAGGCAGATTTTGTGTCACTGAAATTCTAAAAGAAAAAGAAGATGCTCGGCTCTCTGGCCAAAGGCTCCAGTTCACGTACAGATGTCAAGTGAGCTCAGACTCACTCATCATGTTCAACTAAGTGCCATTGCTCCTCACATAGCAGCCACAAATACAGGCTACATATTACATGACTTACAGCTGAAAAAGGTAATACACTGATTTATATGCATCCGTTTCGCATGGAATAAAATATGATACATTTGCACAAGTTTGTCTTTCAGTTAATGTCCTGTTGGCAGTACTTGTGCCGATGTACAATACTGTATTTTACTCATGTAGAGTCACATGAAAATATTTGTCTTTTTAAACATATTTTAACATATTGACACGTGATTGTCATTTGTAAAATGTAATTAACAGAAAAGTTAGGACTCCCCCACCCCAGCCAACATGCTCACGTGGGGCTTACATGGGTGAAACAGGGGACACGGCTGGGCTTCATCATTACAGCCCACCTTAGTCTCACATGGGTCCATTTAGGCCCAGTATGCAAGGTACAACCCAGATGGGGCCCATTTTTAACCCCTTCTGGTCCCATGTGGGGTCAACGTGGAACCAGAGGACAAAACGCTTTGGTTCCTAGTTGGACATGGACATGTTAGCTGGGACATTTATTACACTGAGACAGTGTACAGTGGAATGACTTCTAATACGAACGATTTCTAATAGTCCTGAGATTGTTTTACATTTCTTCCCAGACTCATATACATCCCCATCCTTTTTGAAGGCCTCAGAGAGCTATTTGGATCTCACCATGGTAATAACACTCACTTAGCCTATCAAGAGCTGACCAAACTAAATGTCTGAGGTCAGGCTCCTCCAAAAATCCTCTCTAACCATGTTCTGCAGCTGATGTGCTATACCTGATTTTAGAATTTTAGGCATTTTAGGTAGTGAAATATGTGGGGGTGTCCAAACTTTTCTGACAGGAAAATTGCATTTCTATTAATTCCATTTTGTGTTCATGTTTATTTATATAACCATCATCTGTGAATATTGTTCAAATGAAGATCATGTCCATATGTTGATCATGTTCATAGGGTTTTTAGAGCGTGTCCTCCTTTTTTCACATGACATGCATTCGAATCAAGTAAACTCAGAGCATGACTTTTTTCAGTGTACATCCCCCTGATATTATGACAGTGTGAATCAGGTGGTACTAGCTTGACAATTCGCCCCGTAAGCCTCCCATTCCAGCACCCAGGCCACACCTGAGATAAGGGCTTTGTGGTTGACTAAGGCCAAAGAGGAGGCAGAGCTGTTAAGAGCAGACACTGACAAAAATTCCAACACCTTTTTACAAAACACCTCGCATTAAATGCAACATGAGATAAAAACAAGAAAATGTCAACACTGATTGTAGGCATACATATAAACATGTACAATCAACACTGTGCACATTTTAGTTTTCTGTTGCATTTCAGGGATTTTTTTGCATTTCTATTGTCATTCCGCTTTTCTTGTCCTTACACAAAAGTAGTGTCATTTACAAAAGTGTCCCCATAGCTTATTTGGATAGGCTGATCCCTTAGTAGCAGTTTCTGCATTCATTCCAGTCCCGTCCTCTTAGTAATCCCAACAGAGTGTAGCACCGAAGGTGACGTGCCATTGCTTTGCCACCAAGGTTTAACTTAAAACACTATAAATACAAGGGCAAGGGAGACTGTGTACGCCATGTATGTGTGCACTGTGTTCTGTGAAAGGCAGTCAATAAATACTCAGCCCTGACACTCCTACTACCTTCATCAGTCACCTTTCCCATCTACACACACGGGGGGTTGTGTGTACACTTTTACAAAAACATAACATGCACATCTACATACATGTACGCACACACAGGGAGATGGGTCTCCCAGTCCTTGGTTCTGTCCATTGGTGAGTCGTATAGAGTTAGCTCATCAGGCAGTGGGGCGGACTGTCCGGCTGCTTCGGGGAAAGCGGTGGACTTTGATGTGCTTCGACAGGTGGTCACTGCGAGCAAACTTCTTCTCACACACAGGACACTGGTACGGTTTCACTCCGGAATGGGACCGCCGGTGACGGGAAAGCTCATCTGAGCGGGAAAACCTAGAGCAGACAGAGCAGAATTGCAATGGGTTATTTATACTTATTGACTAAAGTATTGGGAAACATTATACCAAATATGCAAATATTGGACACCATGTGCATTGGCTCATGTGTACTACATAAATAGGTCAGGGACAACTGTGTCCATATACTTTTTGGGGAGACAACTGCTTTAAAATGCCTTTACTTGTCTGTCAATCTCCAGTACATTAAATAATGTATATATCCATTGAAGGCCAGTTTCACTAGTGGACACTGAGTCTCAAGCTACAGCTGTAGTTGCAGAAAACAGCAGACCATATGTATTCTAACATGCCTGGGACTGAAAGCTGATTTCATAAATTTATCACCAGCATGCATATTTATTCAGCGCTCAAAGTTACTGCTCGTCATCTGTGTTTGCCTAAAACTAGAACTTGGCTCAGATCTGAAGAGGCTGATAAAGTGAACTGTTCGCTATAGCCTCTGGCATTTAACTTGATGTGTGTGTGATAAAGTAAAAAACATTGTACAGTATAGGGTGTAGTTAAGTGTTGGGTCATTGTGCAAGGTATTATGTAAGCACACATGTATAACTATGGCGGAGAGTCTCAATGAAGATTAAAACCATACAAAAGACACAATGGGTACTGTAAAGTCCTCTCATTAACAGCAGGGCGTCAGGCTGCAAAATGGCTCGATATGCGGCCTGCTTTTGTGCATTTTAGATAACATTGTATCATAAAATGGCAAAAGCCACATAATCAAGTCTATACAAAATGACTTAAAACTGGATAAGGCAAGTGTTTGATGATTTAGGCATGCAGTTAGCACAATGCTAACCACAGGGCAAAAAACTGTTACTATTAACTAGTACCTGTTACTATTAGCCTTAAAAAAGCACTTGACTTCTTGAATATGACTAGTGTAGCGTAGTGGGTAACAACATTGCCCTCCTTGTGACAGACTAGGGTTTGATTTCCCAGCTAGGAAGGTCTAGTACCATCACTCATGACTTCAAAAACAACAGCCCCTCTAAAGCCAATCCCACTGAAGACCAACGTTGGTATTATTAATGAAAAGTAATCATTTTTACTAGCCTTTCTCAGCCTTCTATATGACCAATTCTCAAAATCAAGGTTCGGCATCTCTGAACAAGCAATTTCCCTTGCTTTTATTGCGAAAGTAGGCCAGAATATTACAATGACTCAGCATTATGACTATAAAACTATATATTGCTTTTCAGTACCAATGCGATAAGGCCAACCCAGTTGCTATACTATATCAACAGCTATTACAGTAAAGGACGAAGCAAAATCTCTGTTACATAACACGTATACTGTGCAGATATTTCAGGAGGAATAGGCCAATGGAAATGGCCCAGAACTACTCTAAATAATACGTCCACATGTATTACAGTTAATACGTATTCTCTTATTCTTATAAAGTCAGTGTTTATGGTGTATAAATGGGATATTGGAAATATAATTCACAGTGTAGAATGTAGATGGACTTCAGCCCTGAAGTAAGCCTTTTTCTCCGTCTATAATGTCTAAGCTTACATTAAAGGCAGCAGATTTTAAACCAGCACTTCTAGTCAGCATGTCGGCTGGCAATGTTATATTGCGGCTCTGCTGAACGCCTGCTGATTTTATAGCACAGCCTAGTCATTTTTGACAGGAAACTGTTTCTTGAAAAATTCCTTCCTCGAAAGCAGAGTGGAATTTTGGGCTTTGGAGCTCTTGTGTGTTCCAGCGAAATCTGCATGCCAAGAGGCCCTCTCACAAGCTCCCATTGAAACATGCTTGAGTGTGTGTGTGTGTGTGTGTGTGTGTGAGTGTGTGAGAGAGAGAGAGAGAGAGAGAGAGAGAGTAAGAGACAGAGAGAGAGATTTTGCTACAGTTAAAGATGCTGCTAGAGAGAGCACAAACATGTGTGTGTGTGTATGTGTGTGTGTGTTTTCCATGCTAGTGTGTTATAATATTCCCCAGTGAAGGCTTAGAAAACCCACTAAAGGGGACCATGAGATGAGTTTCCAGAACGTTCCTTCATGTTACACTCGCAAAGCTAGTCTCGCCACATTCACTGCAATGATACGAATGTTGAAATGAAATTAAATGCATGCAATATTCTGTACAAACAAACACATTCTCTTTATATGGACTAGATAACAGAAGGACACTCAGCCATAACATTAGCTTTGAGTGCCTAATATTGAGTGGGCCACTTTCTGTCCATTCAGATATGTCCATTCAAGTCATGGACTCCAAAAGACCTCTAAAGTCGTCCCGTGGCATCTGGTAGCAATACGTTAGCAGCAGATCCTTTAAGTCCTGAAGGTTGTGAGGTGGGACCTCCATGGAGGTCTGACCCAGTTTTCTAGCAATCACAGTTTTTTAACACATCACCTTCAAGACTGTTGCTGCCCAATATATTCAGACCGGTGTATGATGTATATTCTATATCATAATGCTGATAATAAAGAAAAGATACTGTTGGACATATAGTGTATACATCCTCCACCGCTTATAATTATAAGGTTATTACCCCACAGTTATCTCATAAATACCTTGTGTAATTAGTAAATTCAGTTATTTTAAAGTGCACCCATTGCTGACACAAGCATTTATTTGTACACACACTGCTTGTAATGTCCACTGAAATGCACAGCCAATAGAATGAGATGCCCTGGAGCTGCCACACTTGAGCCTGAGGCCACCATGCGAAATGCCAAGCTTCTGCTAGAGGGGTATAAAGCCCCCTCGTACTGGCCTGTGGAGCAGTGGGACTGAGAACTCTAGTCTGATGACTGATGAAGCTCCATTCAATGTGGGGCAGGTCTTAACGAACCTTTGGACATACAATACATACAGTAGACTCTCTCTCTCTCTCTCTCTCTCTCTCTCTCTCTCCCTCTCTCTCTCTCTCTCTCTCTCTCTCTCTCTCTCTCTCTCTTCTGCAGGGAAGAGGGAAATAGTCATGGGGCTAACACTGAATCTCAGTGTATGTCTGTGAGACTATGATACTAGGTGTGTGTGTGAGAGAGCACAGGAGCAGTAGGCGTTCCACTCTCACAGTCATGGTAACTATTCAGTACAAGCTCTTTGTCCTTCTACACCACCGGCCAGTTTTTAACTTGAAACAGACCCCCTCTCTCTCCCTCACTCTCTCACACACACAAACACACTCTCTCTCTTCTCTCACTCTCTCTCTCTGACACACATACACACACACACAAGTTTAGTTTTGTTCTCTCTAATCTAAGCCTGTCTTTTGTCTTTTGCACAGAACCTCTTTTGTAGCCAAAGATTCATGGCCTGGAAAACTACTCGTTTCCTGCTGTCCATACACATTACACACGCACACACGCACATACACACACACACACACACACACACACACAAAACTCTGAACTATTAGTGTTACTAACGTCTGTCACTGAAATGCAGGTACAATGTGAGTTGAGAGTCAACTAGACACTACTACACAGCTTCATTTGTGCATGCTCATAGTAAGAGAGAGAGAGCTGTGTTTCTAATGCCCCGGCAGTTTTGCTCTTGCTTTCTAGAAGGCTGTGTTTTGCTGTGTGTGTAATAGAAGAGGAAAAACCTTGGAATGCTTTCTTACTCTCTCAGTAGTTGTGTCTAAACTTACCCCTGTTTTCTTTCCGATCACATCTGTTCCTCAGATGAACTCCAAGGTAACACACTCTCTAAGTGGAGGTTAATGTGATTAACATAGTGCACATAAACTCACTCATAGGTACAGTGCACACCTGCCTTTATTAACATAGGGTAATCATATTTTAGTTTTCAATGTGGGGGGCTGGGGGGTCAAGTAGGCCCAAGTTGTAGAATCGTGGCAGGGTGTGTGTATGAAGGTAGGAGGAAGTTTCTAAAATCATGCATCTAAGTAATGACCAAAGGCTACATGTAGTTGCAGGGACATGTAGACCTATAGTGGCAATGAGAAGGCATCCCAAAAACGGACATAGAGGAAACATGCCCTTTAATTCTGAAATTTCAATAAAATACATCTGCTTATTTAACCTATGACTAAAAATCCATACCCAATACTCAAACCTACACTGTGCCTAAATTCCTCCTCATAATAAGATGTGTTCCCCTCAGAGAGCTCTGCCACACACACATTCTTAGGTTTTGGGTGTAACCCTCCTCAACTGGATAGTAATACTGTTTCAACAACACGCAACACCCTGAACACACCAATAGCAACAAAGACAATAGATCTATTACTGTGAGGCACACAGACACACAGCAAAGCTGTCCACTCTCAGCAAGAGTGCAGCACACATGTGACTTCAGACCACATGCTGTGTCCCCGTTTCATTTTACATTCTGCAGGGAAATGCCAGTCCACGTCATACCACACATCTTCACTCTATATCACAGGCTCCCACTATCCATATCCACAGGACTTTTTCTTCTTCTCTGCTCTTCAAAATATGCATTGCTTTTTTCTGTACCCTCACACAACATCTGTCTGTCGGAATACCTGATCTCCCTGCCCACCCTCTGTCTATTCAAGCGTTTCCTTTCTTTTCGCCTTCCTTTCACCTTGATGAACAAACCTGAAACGCAGATTTCTTACTGCATTTCTGATTCGTTATGCATGTGTCCTCTACAAATTCACTATATGAAGTCCTCTAAATGGTTAAAGTACCATTCAGCTCTTTTAAGTTGCACCCATTGCTGATACAGATTGTCTACAGAAGTATTGGCAATAGAAAAGGACGTTCTGGAGACTAGATAATCATGAAGCTATTGCCAGGCATGTGTTTGATGTGTATAAGCATTGAGCTGTGGAGCAGTCGAACTGTGTTCTCTGGAATGATGATGCAATGATCCATGCAATACTTTTGGGATGAGTTTGGGAGCTTGGGGTGAGGTGAGGTGGTGATCATCCAACATTCTGACCTCACTAATGCTCTTGTCGCTGAATGCAATCAAATCCTTACAGTAATGTGTGTCTAGTAGAAAACCTTCCCTGGACAGCATTATTCCAACAAAAGCAGGATAAACTCTCCCTGATTTTGTAAGACTTCACTTTTGTGCAGGTGTCCCAATACTTTTGTCCATCCAGTACTCACACTGAATGTTTCTCTTCTGTGTGTCTGATTTTTCTGTTTGGCTTGACATGTCTCAGATATGTTTGAGGAACACCGTAAAAAAGAGGTTCTTCAAGGGGTCTTTACCAAAAGCGATGGTTATTTCTAGAACTCAAAGAACCCTCTGAGAACTGGACTGGTTGTTTGCCTGGTTAAACAGTCCTTCTCTATGATGGAGAAAATTATGTATATGGTTATTTAAAGAACCTTTTAAATTTCTGTACAGTCTCAAAAAAGAGTGCACTATTGCTATGAGTCAAAGAACAGTGTTGACTAGAAATGAGTGTGCATAAAAAGGTAACTGTTAGCGAAAATGGCTAAATGGCTAAAAAAAAAAAAAAAAAAAAAAAAAAAAAAAAAAAAATATATATATATATATATATATATATATATATATATATATATATATATATATATAGCACAGTGCCACATAGAAACACTGTTAAAAGGTCTTTTAAAATAAATGGTTCTACATCATAGACAAGACCTGTAAATACATCATACCACTGATACACTAAACACAGAATATAATAAAAGTAACTTGTTTGCTTGTATTATCTCAGAGACAGAGACAGAAAGAGATGTGATCCAAAGATCCAATGACCTGGAAGGGAATGTGCTTGCAGATCCAACGTTTGCCTTGCAATGCCAAAGAAATCAGAAGTAGAACTAACACTCAACCAAAGTTTTTAGGACAAAACTAACTGAGTAATAATCAATAACTGAGACCTGTCTCTAGAGGTCATTGTCTATGTCTGAGACCTGTCTCTAGTGGCCAATTTACATTTGACAGACCGTTGTTAAAAGCCCTAACTTCAGAATAATCTGCAATAGTTATTTAATCACTACCCCTTCAACGCCCCTCAGGCCCAAACCCATCAAAATGAACAGACACTCACTTCCATCTACAGCCAGGCCAGTTACAGACAAATGGCTTCTCTCCAGTATGTCTCCTCAGGTGAGCTTTCAGATGGCTGCTCTTGGTGTACATCTTGGCACAGCCTGGGAAGTTGCACTTGTGCATTTTGATAAGATCCGCCACTGGATTCTTGGGGAACTTCTGCGCTCCTCCAACTAAGAGTCCTTCCTGGCTAACGCCCAGGGCAACGCCATCCCCTCCGCTACCAACAGGCTTTGCTGCAATGGGCACAGGCGCAATCCGGACAAATTTAGACGAAGCACTGAGACAGGTGGCTGCTGAAGCTGAGGAGGTGGCGGTGGGAAGAAACTGAGGGACCAGTGCAAATGTCTGTCCCTGAATGTTCAGCAACAGCTGGGCAATTTTGATGTCTGCAGCTGGGGACTGAGTTGTTGGAGAAAGAGTGGCAGGCACATTAGGTCCCTGATTCTCCTGTTTGATCTGAATTGGTTGGATTTGGAGAATTACTGGCATCCCAGTGCTGCCGGTATTACCACTGCTGGCACTGGTGTTAGTGTCCTTCTCAGTGGAGACAGGTGTACTTTGGGCCTCCTTCTTTATCATTTCCTGCGCCTGTGTAATTGGGTCAGGAGTACTTGGGCCACTGTGCGTGCTTTTGGTCTCGTTAGCAAATCCAAAGCTCACGGGAAGATCAGCCACCGGGACGGTTTGGTCAGAATTCGCCTGTGATCCAGTGGTGCTTGTCTCTGGCACCATGGGCGAGGCCTCCTCCATTGCCTCCACTCCCATTGCCATCCCAAGGTCAAGCTCCAGCTCCAGCCCTAAGGGTGACCCACCTTCTCTAGGTTCATGTTTGAGGGACACCACTCCACTCATGTTCTCTTCTAGGAACTCTTCAATCTCCTCCAGAGTGGGTTGGAAAGGCTCAACGGATGCCTCCATGTTTGTTGAGGACCATATCGGAAAGTCAAAGTTCTCTTCCTTCACGTTGTCCCTTCGTGAGTCCCAGAGGATGCTTGCTAAAGTGGTTGGGGTTGTGGTGCTAACTCCGGCATTGCTGCCATGTCCCAAAGAGGCCTGGGACAGCAGGAAGTTGAGAATGCTGTCCTGGCTCTCAGCGCTGGAAGAGCTGCCATAGCTGGAGCTGAGGACCTGGGAATCTGGAGAGGAGCAGGAACGCAGACTCGATGCGTCGCTGAGGTCGTCCTCAGAGAACGGCGAAGGCATCACTTGGTAGTTGCTCACGTCTGACACCATGTCCGACAGGTGGTACACGACAGGTGAAGCAGGGTCTGTGTCACCGTAAGACAACAAGTTCTCCTCAATTTTGAGGAAGTGATCCACCATTCCCTGGATCTGTCCTCTAGATATCTAGATATGAATGAGCTTGTCCGTTTTTAAAAGGTAGATTCCCAATTCCCTGGCTGCTCCTCAGATTATGAGGAAGTCAAGAGGTCCAAGTGACGTGAGAATGCCGTCTCACAACAAGAAAGAAGTGGCATGCTTTTCACATAGAGGAGAAGTCCAGGTTGCACCTACACCCAGAGAGTAAGAAAGAATGTTAGATACTTCTTAACACTGTATTTCTTAGTTGCAATATCTGTCCGTATTTTTATTATATCTGTTTTTTGTCCCAATCCACTCACATCTTACTACCTTTCTAAGTTGGCCTAAAGCCATAACATGCCAGGGGATACATGAACTGGCCTGTCTGTACCTTGTGATTGAATACAGTTCCCTCAGCTACCTTCCAGGCCCATATCGTGAGGCTTAGCTGGGGTGCGCGCTCTTTAAATATGTGAAATATGGAACTTGTGCGTGTTACCATTCCAGAGCACATGTGGGCAGCGTGACAGCAGTGTTCCTAAAGAGCGCGAGACTTCAGCACTCTTATTGCAAGTCAACGCGATTAAAAATAACACATAATCTCACCACGAGTAGCTATGGGGACTCTATGGTCAACAGGGGACCATAAGTGGTTCTTCTATTTTAAGCATTGCACATTGCATAGTGTTATGTTATAATAACAAAATGTAAAAAAAAAAATAATTAAATGATTTATAGGTCATTTCCACATATATATTTTTTTTCTATTCTAAATGGTGTCTATCTCGATTTGGCTGAATGGTTTCTACAGCAGTGCTATAGCTGCTGAATGACAGTATAGCTGCACACACGCGCCCCTCCACGACGGCCAGCGTAGTTTATTTTCCACCACCCAGTGACCGACAGTAACCTCCGCGCGCCACTCACAAACTGTCAACATAATTAACATGAAAGAGCGCGCTTTAACGGGCTCGTGCGCCACGCAGACGACCCAAAAATCAATACATTGACTTTAATCAGTGAGATCAACAATTCAGTTCGTCTCATTAGCCTCTCGCGCGTTTTCCCTTGCTCTATTTTGTCCTCTATTTTATTACGATATTATTAATCACCACTCCACCACACACGCGAATGCACGACTCTGAGGGTAATAATAATTATGCACGTGTTTATTTTAATAATTCGTTTTTCTTTTAGTTTATATTTTAAAGACGGTATCAGAATACCAATCAAACTATTCACGACCATGGAGTTAATGTTAATGATGCACGCGTGCACGTGTTTATTACAAAAACCATGTTTATTGTGAGTTTTTCTCGTGCAATTACTACGTGAAGATTCGCGTATAAACGCATGTAAAAATGTCCGTCGTTAGCCGCGTGGCAAGCCACGCGAATTGCCTCCTAACATGATCAATAAGCACGACAAATCGGCGTATTCGCTTATAATGCACGCGTTTCTATCGATATGACTTCAAAATAAGAACCGCGTGTGGCTCACGCCCCCGTCGCGAGGCGCCTCGGTGAGTGAGCGCGTGAAAGGGGCTCGAGCTCGGTTTCACGTAAACATGTTTTCGTCTCAGCGCGTGAGCTGCTCCTGCTGCAGCAGCAGAGCACTGTACGAGAGCAGCGTGGACGCGCACGCCCATGCTCTCGCGCAAGACGTGCCAAGTTCAAGCGCACGGAGATGGCGAAAGCGCGAGCGTCTTACCTTTTTCTTGCACAAAGCATGCATATAAATCCAAGCCGCCTGCTGCGATCAGGTGCAGGAGAAAGAGTAAAAGAAAAACAACAAGCGTGCTCTTAATGAGTAACGCGCCCTTGAGTCACGCCGCGCCGTGTTGCTACAGACTGGCTTGATCCACACGGCACGCTGGTTGTACTATATCGGGGTCACGTGACTCCACAGTGTGTTTGTGGAGGCGAGAATGAGAGGCAGGCTGCGAAGGCTCGTCCCGAAGGCGCGCCCTCATTGGTTCGCTGCCGTGCCTGGGTGGGCGGGTCTTCTCTGCTGTCGTCAGAGAGAGGGGCTCCTGCGTGTGTGTGTTTGTGAATGTGTGTGTGTGTGTGTGTGTGAAAGTGTATGTGTGTGTGTTGAATGCTGGGGAGAGAGAGGGGGAAAAGGCAGTTTCCATCTTTTCCTTCCCCTCTTTATCTGCCTGCAGCACAAGCAAGGACTCCTGACACTACTGTTGCAGAACTGCAGAGGCAGCTGTGCTGGAGTCAGTGATTTCACTGTAGTTCGGAAATGGGGGTTTGTTTATACCACTTCCACGAAGGCTCCCTCAGGAGTCCATGTTTGAGCACTGATGCTGGATGTGTTCCAAAAATACAGAGCAGGACAAACAGCTGTAATGCACATTATGTTCATGTGCCCAAGACCAAGGGTATTCAACTTAGTTAGTGAGGTCCAGTCACAAGGCTGGTCTGCAGGATCAATTAGACAATCTAAACAACCAAAGAGGCTCAGCTGCTCGAAATCTCGGAATTCACAGGTGTATTTTGTACCAGCTATTCTACCTTCCACTTATACAAATTCTACTTACTAAACCACAAATGTGCTGAAACATTAGGAGCTGCTTTATGTGATGCCAACACTGAATTATGAAATGCTCTACCAATCCCACCCAAAGCTGCAGCACAGATTAGTGACCAACATCACCACATACCTCAGTTAGCTAAGTTAAAAAAAACTTAGCTCTCCTAAAGTCTGCTTACTGCTGCCACAACATATTTTTGGATAAATTCTGTGATATAAGTTTAGTTTTTTTCCAAGCACATTATCCATTCTAAACTCATTCATAAATGCATACATAATACATAAATGCATAATTTTACTAAACACAGGTCATTGCTAACAGGCTAACAGAAGCTATTCAATTAGCTATAAACTGGCAGCAGACTAGTGCCCCTAGTGGTCTGGAAGGGAGAAGCAATTTTTGTATCGGGCTGTATCACATCGTTTGCTGTTATGACAGGGTGCTACATGGCAAAAAAAGGATGCAAGGCTGGGTGGCACAATCCTCCAACTACGGTGGCATTGTCCTCACATGCTGGGTGTCTAGTCATGTAAAATCCTTGCGTACAAAGGTCCAGCTAGGAGAACCATTGGAGTACCACACATCTTCAGCTGCTGGGCAGATAATTGTTAAGGTCAATGGCAGCAGCAGTAATGAATAATATTACTATTATATTACATGTTGTGATTTTGTGTAAGTAACAGCTACCTTCTGTTGCTTTACTGAAAATGTTTGAGATGACTCATATTAGTTAACGCAAAAGTTCTCAAAACTAACTTTTTAATGTGGAAACTCCAAGTTAGGTCAACAATTCATTTTAAAGTTGAGCTTCCTTAAAATCAAAAGTGTGTACTGCCTCTTTCAAACCTGAAATTGTTCATTTTTTTGTTGGATTTTTACTATATATATATATATATATATATATATATATATATATATATATATATATATATATATTTATATATATATATATATATATATGACCCTGAAGCATTGCTGGAATTCAAATATCTTGCAATAAGTTAAATAGTTGTGCCACTGTAGGGCTGCAAAAATGACACCAAGGTAAATGACAAAGGTACTGTCAAGTGTAAGCCAATACACTGCATGCCTTTGTCACACTGTCAATGCACCAGCTTGTCCTGTGGCCACAATCAGGTCACAATAAGCATCAGTTCTGACCCACGAGCAGAATAACAATCCAATAAAGAGACTATTATAACTGTCCCACAACAGTGGATAATATCTAACAGAATATAATCTTTGACATGCTACGTATAATATCAGTAATATTTTATCTCTACTATTAGTGATATATATCAGTAATATATATCACTAATAGTAGAGTACAGTACAGTGACCTTTGCTTATCAGTGGGACAGGCAAAGGCCAACGCATAGGGTCAGACCATGATTAGCAGGAGACCTAACATCTACACACCAACCTACCAGTCCAGGAGAAGAAACAAAACATACCAAAGGTCAATATAGGTCAGTTTGAGGGGGGCGGGGTAAATACAGGTCATCCTGCGTGACCCGGCTAACACAGGCGGGAACCAGGCTGCTGTTACACTGCACTTGAACATGCTGTTTGTTTTTGTCATTCTCTGTGATGAGAAAGCATCCCTCCATCCCATCTCAAGGTTATTCTGGGGAAATTAAATTAAGCTTATCCGCATAATTGTCTGGGAGGGTGTTTTAATTTAGCCCTTTGCTTCCTCCACACCCATTGAAGCACACAAAAATACCCACAACTGAAAACAGTGAGTAGATAAGCAGGGCTGAACAGTGAGTGCATGGATGTCCTCTGTGGTGTTTGGGTGAAATATGGGTTTGTTTAGATTCTGGAAGAATGCTAACAGCTTACTAAACACTAATGTATGGTGCTAGCTCTGAACTCACAGCTATTAATGAGGAGTTTGCCCCTGTCCTTCCTGCAGCAACAGTCTCTACTCTTCTGGGAAGCTTTTCCAATAGATGATTAGTTCTGGATCCCAAAGAACACTATAGCTTCTACTGCTCCAAAGCCCAATGATTGGTTGGGTGCTACATGGCAAAAAAGCTAGCTGACTGTTGGTAGCTTTAGAGCACCCCAATCTATTGGCAGTGTTTTTTCTGTTTATAATATACAAGCAGTGTATGTGCAAAAGAATTTGATTGCATTCACTGACCACCCTACTTCATTCCCAATTTCCCCACCAAAAGTATTGAATGGAGCGCCATCATTCCAGAGAACACAGTCCTACTGCTCCACAGCTCAAAGCTGGGGGGGATTATAACCCTTTAGCTAATGCATACTATTAAGCATGGTGCCAACAGGTTCATGTTTGTCTGCTCCAGAGAATCCTAATCTATTGGTACTAGACAAGCTGTGTGTGAGCACTTGCACATCTGTGTTAGCTATGGGTGCAACTTAAAGTAGCTCAGTGTATTCATTAGAAGTATTCTTTCGAACACATATACAATGTGTTGTATATGCCCCACCTCAGAGTAGTTGCATTAGTTGACAGTGCATAGAAAGCCCATTTGTATACCTACAGAGTAAGTAGTATTCCAATAAGTGTAAATTCAAGGCAGGTGCACATAATAAACTAGCAAGTTCCATTATTACCCATGTTGCTTAACAGAGCTTTGAAGCGACAGCCAAAGTTTTCCTGTGACCTGCCGTAACCTTCTAATGCGCAGAAGACACAGCTGTACCACACGTTGTGTTGCACTGAGGGTCTCGCTTGTGGAGGGATTACAGTGGCCAGACACTGAGAGCCCCTCACTCTAACACAGCAATCACAGACCGTCTATCACACGGATTAGACTCTTGCCTTTGCCCTAGTTACACACAGACACACTCATGCCTGCTGCAAAATGCTTTTAATCAGAGAGCAGCAATGATGATACAACTGGCATTGAGACTAGGGATGCTTAACTGCTACAGCAGAAAACAGTAGCAATGGCATATTAATATTATATTATTATATAACATTTTTAATGATTTCAATAATGTGTTTTATTTCTGCAGCACCTTTCACAGACTCAGTGTTACTTTGCAAGTCAGACATTCAAAAGAAACCCATCAAGATACATAGGAAAAAAGACTTTAAAATTAATGGATGTGACAGACCTGTAATGGACTGCCAGCCTGTCCAGGGGGTATTCCTGACTTGCATTTACATTTATGGCATTTAGCTGATTCTCTTATCTAGAGCTACTATCTAGCTAGTATGAAACTTTCCCCCTTTTTCCCAATTTGGTACTGGCAATTAACCCACCCATTTGTAACTCCCCCACTACCAATGCTCCCAACACTAGGAGGGTAAGTACTCAACACATGTCTCCTCTGATACATATAAGGCCACTGCTGCCTGCAACCAACCTGCTTTGAGGAAAGTGCTGAGTCCCAAGCTCCACCACACCAGCCAACAGATGCCTGTGCTGAGAGTGGTGAGGGGAGAGAGCATCATCTACTCACCTGGGGAGGGCATGGCCAATTGTGCTGTCTCTGACTCCAGCTGCTGATGGCAAAGCAGAATGGCTCGGGATTTGAACTCATAACCCCCAGGTCATAGTGTTGCCCAAGGACTCTTGGGCAAGGAATTGAAGTCTTCATTATGGTGTGATAGCTCACTGGCAGGTAGTGGTGTTATGTGCTGTGCTACACCAGCCACTTGCGCCCAGTGACTTTGCAACCCTGATTAGAAAGAAGCAGATGCGAGGGTTGATGGATAGAATTGATAGGTTGTGGCAGTGTTAAGTCTTGATTTGAAGGAGTAAAACATTCTGAGCTATGGAGGTATGGAGGTGAGGAATACTATTTTCTTAAAAACAAAGGTGTTACAAAGGGTTCTTTGAGTCATGCTATTTATGAACTTGTTTCAGTCAAGAAATGTTTTTCATAAAAAAGTTGTGAGTGTGAAGAACCTTTAAATATTAATTTAAAAACTTTTACATTGACTTTTATTCATAGGAAGGTGTGTCCACAAACATTTGGACATGTAGTGTAGATAGTATGTTCAAATCGACACAACTGTTTGGTTGATCCCAGGTTTTAGTCCAGTTCTTTATCACAGATTAGACCATTGAGCAACATGGCTTTCCCAACAAGCACAGTTTAATTCTGGTAGCTGCCGCAGGTGAGACTTATTCCTGCTCTGTGTCAGGGAATGCTGCTGAAAGATTTGCTTAAAGGACAAGATGAAGGAAACGTGTAGTACTGCATTGATAAACATTAATGTAGGCTACTGACGCACACAGTGTGAGGTGTGAGCCACAATGGATATAGTGTGGGATGTCGAGCTACTCCCAAAGTGACGCAGTGGTTCTAAACATCAGGAGCTAGCTGAGCTTTAGTGTTCTGATGCAGCGGTCCAGATGTCGAGTAAGAAAAGGCCATATCAGGGAAACGATGTGAGGTTTATAGAGCACATTTAATTGCCAGGACTATTTTGTTTCTGAACCATGCTGAATCCCAGTAAAATCACCAGGGCTTAGCCTTATAAAAGCTACATTCATACACACATTAGCCAGCAGATCCACAATCCACCTGGAGCCAACGTTTGGAGATTTTCGTGCACAATAGCAGCTTTGTAACTGATTTAATAAACAACATCAATTTTAAAGCATTTCTCAAACTTGTCATTGATCAGCCAAATATGTTTTGTGCCCAAGGTTTGCTCTTTAGTTCTGCTTTGGAGCTTCAAGGCTAATGTGGCTAAGAAATAATGGAACACTTTCCTCAAACTGCACCAAACTTGTTTATGTGGTCCTGTAAGACATACTATTGTCCATACAAATGTATATCAATGTAGCTATGTTACATATTGTTGTTAATTTCCTACTTGATTAGTGTTATTTTGTAATATGCAAAACAAATGCACTATATGGATATTATGTGCCTGATCATTTGTTGTTTCTTCTAAAATCAAGGGTATTAAAAAATCTCTCCTGCTTTCGTTGGAATAACTGTCTCAACTACTCAGGGAAGGTTATATACTAGATTTTGCAGCATTGCTGTGAGGATTTGAAGAGCGTTAATGAGGTCAGGATGTTGGATGATCACCATCTGCCTCATCTCCAACTCCCCAACTCATCCCAAAAGTAAGAGAGGGAGCACCATCCATCATTCCAGAGAACACAGTTCCACTGCTTCACACCTTAATGCTGGGAAGCTTTATATCCCTCTATCCCACACCTGGCATTAGGCAGGGTAGCAATAGGTTCATGTTTATCTGCTCTATTGGCAGTAATTCTCTACAGGGACCAGACAAACTGTGTGTGCATTTGCGCAGCTTTGTCAGCAATGGCACCCATACTAACTACCAACTAGCTGAATGCATTCATTTGAAGGGGTGTCCACAAACATTTGGACATATACTGTAGTATAAAATAAACAAAAGAGGTGAAACATGCCTTGGCTAAGCAACTACATTTGAAGTGAAGAGGAAATTTGTAAACACTTGATTTTTCACTTAACTATCCCTTTAACTTTAACTTGACTATGTCATTGCCTCATAGCTGCATGCCTGTGGCCTTAGGTCTTGTGCAGTTTCTCATTGAGATTGAAAGATGGCAGGGTCATATTCTCTCCCTTGTCATTAAATGACTCACTGGCAACTTTATATCTGTGTTACTGAGTGCAGTGATGGCCGTTCTCTTCAGGCATGTTGAGAAGCTTACTAAAGCCACCAGTAAAATGTATATAAATGTTTTAAATGATTGTTTTTTGTACTTGTAAGCAAAGTGCACTTTGACCACAGCTCTGACTTTTAAAGTTTATCATATTATTTTAGACTATGAGGGCAATCAAAATATTGTAGCTATGATGTTGGATACACTAAGAAATCTACTGCACCCCTGCTCAAAATGTTGTCACTCTAAATAGCTAAGCAAGTAAAAGATGACCTGAGTTCCAAAAGGCATAAAGTTTAATATCACCCCCATTTAACAAGTACCAAAGCTTGTAAAAAGCTACATAAGGCATTGTTTCACCCACTCTTCTGTACAAAATGCTTCTAGTTCTGTGAGATGTTTGAGTAAACTTGTAACTTGTCAATGATGTTTAGGTTGGGGGACTGTGAGGCACATGGCAAAACCTTTAACTTGTACTTAGTAGTCCATTGTGGATATTGAGGTGTATTTATGATGCTTATCCCATTGTAGAAATAATCCTCATTTCATTTTCAGCTTCCTTTTAACAGATTTACTGATAGTTGCTGGTATTTAGCAGAATCCATTGCTCCCTCTACCAGTGAAATGTTCCCTGTACCACTGGCTGCAGCGCAAGTCTAAAGCACAAACGATCCACCCCTGTGCTTAACAGTTGAAAAGGTGTTCATGAAATTTCATGAAATTCTTGTACCTTTTTTTCTCCAAACAAACCTTTGCTCATTGAACGGAAAACATTTAACTTTTGATGACAGGAGAACAGTGCACTATCACTCCAGAGTATGCTAAATCTTTCTAAAGGTCCTCCACTGTTAACCTCTATTTTTTTTATTATACTACAAATGAATGACTACCTTCTTCTCCTGCTTTGTAGACATTACTTTTTTATACCGACTGGTGGTTCTGAGATCAGGTTTGGTCTAAAACATATATTTTAAAAATACTGTTGGAGGAGTACATGCAGGGTGTCCCCGTAGTTCCCAGATTTACCACAATTTTACCATCATCAATATTACAAATAACGCTAAGAAGACACATAAACATATTCATTAGTGGTTTTGAATAGTAAACTGGGGGTTGTCATGACTACACAAATACAACTACTTTATAGTCTGTAAGCTTTTGTGTAATAAATCATTCCACGCAAACACACTAAATTACTGAATAATACAAAATAAAAAAATATATTTACCAGTCAGCAGTTTTTTGAGCTGATACTTTTGTCCTTTCAATCAAGTTGTTTTGAAGAAAGATACTTTTACTTCTACTCAAGTCATTATTTCTCAGAGTTAACCATACTTTCACAGGAGTGTGGGTTTAGGCTTCTCTACCCACCTCTGATCACATGCAAAAAACATTACTGAACACTTTAGCTGCATGATTCATCAGCTTAGACACAAATGCAAACAAACATGTCTCATCATAAGCTGTAAACAAAGCCATCTCATTTTAGCCCACACCATCACACAGATAAACACATCAATTAACACAAGGCCCCTCTGTGGGATGTTTTGGTGTCTCTGTAAGAAACAGCCAAAGACACACACACACACACACACACAGAGCTTCCCAGAATCAGTCCTATTCCTGGACACATCCATCATCCTTATTCCCTGCTATTTCAGCTTATTATAGATATTCGCAGAGGACTACGGCAGTACTCCACCTACATGGCCAGCATGTGCATGAAATGACTGAAATATGGACATACAAGAAATCTTCCAAGTGCTAAAGTGTGGCAATGTGTGAAATACAGGCACACAAAGCCTGAAACGAGCCCGAGCTTCCCAACCAAACAACAGTAGCCCTCTTTGTTTTGCTGGATTTTTCTGTTATGCTCCAAAAGCAAACCAAGAACATGCTTATCTGAGCATGGAGAAAAACAAGTTCTTTCACCTTACGTCTAAAAAGACGCCTATCTGTCATCGTTGTGGATGTTGACCCTCATAAATGGCTCTTGTTTGCCACTCCTGGCTGCTTATCCTGGCAGCGAGTGAACTGTTTGCAGAGTAAATTATTTAGACGATAGCGTCTGAACAAGGCCTGATTAATGTTTAGCAGGGAGTTGGGGAACAGGGACATCCATTGGCACTGACACACACGCACGCACATCGGCCATTCATATTAGGCAAAGTTGCCCTGAAGTATTCTTCAGCTTTTTTCCAGGTCGAAGACCAAGATGCCTTAGGTGATAATATGACGCTGTTTGGTTTACAGTCTTAATCATTTACTAATAAATGTTTAAAGCAACATTATGTAGCAGTTGTACCATAAAATAACTGCAAAATCATTTTGATGGTACACTGACTTGTAATAGTGAGAATGATGTCTCTGTCATTGCCAGTGCGTGCCGGAATGGCTGGTAACTGCACTGTGTAACTTTGGTGGAGCTGCTTGAGACCTCTCACCAGAACTGTGTAACTGCTTAACTCGAGTCATACAAACGTATGTAATAATGGTAATAATAGATCATTTTTTTTCTCTACTCAAAGGTTTTGCACTAGATTTTCCAATTCCGGTGAGAATTTGAGGGCATCTGGTCATGGGAGTATTAGTGAGGTCAGGTACAAATAATGGCAAAATGACACTCAAAGGTATTGGCTGGAGCACCAGCACTCTAGAGCAGTCAGTTCTACTTCTCCACAACCCAGTGCTGCAAGGCTTTATACCCCTCTATCTACCAGATGGTGTTGGGCATGGTGACTTTAGACTCATGCATGGCTGCTCCAGATTAAATATTCCAGAAAATAAAAAAAAAAGCTGGCCACAGTCATCAGTGGTCTACAGTCATCTTTGACCGTGCACTGTAAGTTTTGAAATGGTCGCTTTACAAATCACTATTGCTGCAACTTCATCTATATCATCGCCAAGTGCTTTCACTGCCTGCAATGGAGCAATCTTCACTCCTCATCACACGCCATGAGAGGAGGAGACTGGGGAATGACCTCAAGAACCAGGAGCTGCCTTGTGTGAGTGTATGTGTGTGTGTGAACTTAAAAGTAACCTTGCAAACCTTTCAATTTTTATTTTTATTAAAATTCTATTTCATTTTAAAATTTCATTCAATTTCAAGCCTCATATCTAAGTTTAACTGACTGCTGGATGTATAATGAACTTGATATTTTAAGACAGTTTACTTTCTTAAATAACTAAAGTAATATATATTTTTTCCCAAGTGGGAGTGTCGGACAGCTCCAGGGACCTGGGGTTGTGGGTTCAATCCTTGCTCTAGTAATTGTCTGTGAGGAGTTTGGTTTGGTGTGTTCTCTCCATGGCTTCACAGGTTTCCTCTTGGTACTCTACTGGGTACCCCCCCCACACACAAAAAAGAGGAAGAACAACACAAATAGTAGGTAAATTGACTTCTAGGTGTGTGTGAGTAAATACTTGTGTGTGGTACCCTGTGATGGGGGTATTCATGCCTTGCTTGTGCCCAATGATTCTGAGTAGGCTTCCGGACCCATCACAGCCCTTACCAGGAAGAACCAAATAAGAAGCATTCATTAATGTTAATGCATGGTGTTAATAAGCACATGGCAATTAAGCAGATGTGAATACTGTACATATGCATGTAACCTTAAAACATGTGACAGCAAGACCCTGTAATCAGCGTTGGGTGGGTGCATATGATCAACATATGTGTGTGTGTGTGTGTGTGTGTTTGTGTGTGTGTGTGTGTGTGTGTGTGTGTGAAATACTTATTTTTATTCTTTGATTTTCTATAACCTATGTGATTACACACCTGCATGAGTTACTCAGTTCAGTTATTAAAAAGAAAGCAAGAGACAGAGTGAGACAGAAGTTTTTGGCCATCTTCCCAGAAAGGCCTAGTCCTGGACTACACTGCATTCCAAATGAAGACTGTCTACTGAATGCAAAATGTAGTGCAGGACTAGGCTTATTATGGTCCTATGGAGTACTAATTAGACTATTCAAACACATGTGAACATATTTCTGAACATTCAGCCTGTTAACGTGGGTCAGAGCCATTGTTACTATTTATGACTGTGTGCTGTGTGCATCATCCTCAGAGACCTGGCAGAAACACCAGAGTTAGGAAACCACATCCTCTCAGGACCAGAGTGGACATTAGCAAAGAGAGCAAGAGATTTTTGTCATTTTTTTCTATTTCAGAAATAGACATTTGTGTGCAAAAAGAGCAATAAACTAACCAGAGAAGTTAAATGATCAATATTACGTACAAATCATTCAAATTAATCAATTTTTTTTAATCAAACGAATCAGCACACGTACTAAAAAAATGAATGAATTAATAAATCAATTAATGAATGAATATGTTAATGAATGAATGAATTAATGATTAATCAAAACCTCAGCGTTAAATAACACGCGTAATCCAGTCTACTCAAGGCCGTTTGGGCGCTGGTAGTTCTGTGTGTTATGCTGCAGTGCCACCTGCTGTTCATAGAGAGACAGCGCGCCAATTAATGTTGACATGGTAACAGAATGCAAACGCGGAAAAGCGCTGCTTCAGTGAGTTCCAGGACAGGCTTTTCAGGAATTCTGCAAACTCGACTATTCCAGCAACTACAACGGTCCGTTTTCTCGCTCTCATATCACTGATTCGCGTTTGTACGTCAGGTAAGATTACGACCGTATCTTAAATACACAAAGTTGCACTGAGGTGCGCCAGGCCTGCGAGTGTGCGTTTCTTCGCTAGTGCTATATTTATTCTAATTTGCTGCATCAGACCTGCTCCTGCTAATGATACAGTTCTATGGCTTACTTAGATACACTATACGCACAAAGGAATGCAGACGCTCATTTAATTGAATGAGTGAGTCAAGCTTCTTTACGCTGCACCCATTACTGACATGCGTTCAGTCGCGCATGCCCAGCATGTTTAATTGCCATAAAGAAACATTGGCAAATTGCAGGACGCTAAGGAGTAGTCTAAAGTCACCATGCCCATGATAAACAGATTTCCTAATATCACCCTTGATTTAAAAAGTCTGAAAAGTCCACTCCATTACTTTTCTATAGAGATTCGGCAAGCTGTGTGAGTGCAGTAGATTAATTGTAGTGGGTGAATTCAGTAATTATGACAGGACGTCCTTTTCTTCAGTTTGCTTGAGCAGTGGAGGACCTCAGATGCATTACTTTCAATATGTGAAGTAAACTGCTTACTGCATTTATCAGGTCCTATGAGGCACACACTGACACCTAATCCGGTTCTATTCTTCTAGTCTTTTAGGATGTTGTCATCGGTATCTTCAAATCAGAGTAAGTGCTTCTTCTCTCCTGTCTTCTGTGATGCTGATTTATTAATGACCACCTCCACCACACTCCACAATACTGATTTATTATCAGTGACCACCTCCACCACACTCCACAATACTGATTTATTAGTGACCACCTCCACCACACTCCACAATACTGATTTATCAGTGACCACCTCCACCACACTCCGCAATGCTGATTTATTAGTGACCACCTCCACCACACTCTGCAATGCTGATTTATTAGTGACCACCTTCACCACACTCCGTAATGCTCACTTATTAGTGACCACCTCCACCACACTCCACAATGCTGATTTATTAGTGACCACATCAACCACAATCTGTGATGCTGATTTATTAATGACCACCTCCACCACACTCCACAATACTGATTTATTAGTGACCACCTCCACCACACTCCGTAAAGCTGATTTATTATCAGTGACCACCTCCACCACACTCCGTAATGCTGATTTATTAGTGACCACCTCCACCACACTCCGCAATGCTGATTTATTAGTGACCACCTCCACCACACTTCGCAATGCTGATTTATTAGTGACCACCTCCACCACACTCCACAATGCTGATTTATTAGTGACCACCGTAATACTGATTTATAGCTGGATGCTAATCCAAGTGGATTTAGTCCCAAGTACATTTTATAGATATTATTATTTACACAGTGGTAGTGTCAGAGATGTCATTGAAAAATATCATCATCAGATATCATAATTCCACAGTTCTCATACTGATGCATTCCTGGTGTAATTTGGTGTGCTTTGTGCATGCGTTTAGAGAAAAGCCGTGATGGAATCAGGACTGAACCAAATCCCTTTAAGATGCCAGAAGACAGCAACATCTTCCTCTTGAAGAATGCAGAGAAAGCTAAGAGGAAACAAGTATGTGCTAACAAACAAACCCCATTTCAGGTCTGATTACTGCTCTGATTACTACTACACCATGTTCCTAAATGAACTGGCTTTTATTAAGTTAAATGAGTCAAATGTCATTTACCTAGTACATATGACCATATGAATAACAAACCAAAGTTTTATTTAATTGATTTTTACAGGTCTGAGCCACTGCAGAGCTGCAGACACCAGTTGCACTTAAACTATATATAAATGTATTGGGACACATTTACATTTACATTTACATTTATGGCATTTAGCAGACGCTCTTATCCAGAGCGGCTCACAAGGTTACTCGTATTACAGAGGTGGGTCAGTGTAGTGTTAGGACTCTTGCCCAAGGACTCTTATTGGTGTAGCGCAGCATAGTCACCCAGTCTGGTAATCAAACCCAAGTCTCCTACATGGTGTGGTGTTATCTGTTGCGCCACACCAACCAACACCTGCTTTTTGTTGTTTAAGGATATGAAAAATGGTATGTTGATGAAGTTACTGTCTCAACTGTTCAATAGAAAGCAGTGTAGTATAGTATAAGTATGATAAGTATAAGTATTGGATGGAGCACCCCCATTCCAGAGAACACAGTTCTACTGCTCCACAGCTCAGTGCTGTGGGGCTTTAAACCCTTTAAGCCAACACCTGGCATTAGGCATGGTAGCAATAGGTTTATGTTCATCTGCTCCAAAGTCATGTTCTTTTGGCAGTACTTCTCTACAGGGACAAGTTGAATGGGTGTGCATGTGCACATCTGTGTCAGCAATGAGTGCAACTTAAAGTAGCTGAATGCATCTATTAGTAGACACTGTTGATCAAACCAGCATTCTGATAGATATTGTTTTATTAAACGTCTAAGGATATTGATATTAGTGTGTGTGTGTGTGTGTGTGTGTGTGCGTGTGTGTGTTTGTGTGTAGGAATATCAGAAGGAGTTGAGTCTGCCTGTTCATGAGAAAAAGACGTATGCAGGCAGAATGAGGGCCAGACAGGCAGAGCTGAGGAAGAAAGTAAGAGATGGACTGGAGGATGAGGAAGAGGAAAAAAGCACCACCAGCCGCACACACACTAACGGCCAACTCCTGCAAGACACACCTGCATGCAAGGTGATCATGATCAAAGGTGAGCCCTGGATGTGATTAAAGGTACAGAAACACAGTCACTCGTTCCATACACACATTCCTATCTACAAAACATCCGCCTGCAGAAAACCTTTAGCCGACAGAACTGTCTGAAAACAATCTGCACCTGGTCTATAAGGATCCTACCGTTGCATAATTTCTTTACAGTCAGTCAGTCATGCAGGAGACGAGGGTGCTGAGGGTAAAAAGGTCTAAAAACAGTCTTAAAAAAGAAAAACAGTTCAAACTGTGTTTTTGGGTTTGTAAGGAGGATTTAGGAAATTAGGAAATTATAAAGTGGGAGGGGACTGTTGGTAGTGCCATAGAACAGCCGATGTATTTTCAGACAGAAATTTCATAAATGAGAAGACCATCTGTGCAGGCCCAGTAGCCAAAATGAGCCAGATAACAAAATCATGTTTATGTGCAGAACTGAAATGAATGCTATGAACCTTATTGTTCATAAGGTTTTTGCCAGATTTTTATCAGTGATTTCAAATATGATTGTGATGCGGTATTCAACCTTCAGTTTTGAGTATTTTGGTCTCTCCCCATTCATAGTGATGCAAGCCTGGTCTTGTGTGACTGGAAATGACTGGTCCAGCACAGCCTTTTCAATTGTTGTCAGTGTGTCAGTGGAGTGATTAGTGTAGTTGTAGGGTGAAAAGCCATGCTGTTATCACAAATATCAGCACAGTAAAATGCTTCTCAATCAATCAGATAATAAAAGTTTTGTTGTCAGGGAGCCTCTGTGCCTCCTCTCAAAAGCTCGCTAAACACTAAACGCTCATTTGTTTTTTTTTAGCTTTGGCAAGTAAGCTGGTTTTAGCAATCTGTGAGCTGTTCACCTGTACTCTAATAAACAACACTGTAGTTTGATTACAAATAGCACTTTTATTGGCTTTAGGTATAAGAGACAAAAACCCTCTGTTAGCGCCATGGCAGAAAAACTTACAAAATAAAAATTACAACATATTGCTGGCAATGATATTTTTTATTAAAGTGAGGTCTGTAGTTACACTGCAGCTTAAAATCCTTCTGTTTTCCAGCTGTTGAACATAGTTCTAGTATTGCAGCTGTTTTCAGAATGTTCACCATCATGGCTTTTCTCATATTAGAATTGCTAGAATATTGCCCTCAACATTTGAACAGTGGGGGCAAATAACCTAATGTGTTTCGTGGTTGGCATCTAGGATTTCTGTCACAGTGTATACCAACTTCCCCAGTAACATGTTTCTGTTCTGTCTTAGATCGTAACATCGAAAAAGAAAGCATACGCGAGTTCATTAGCAAGAAGCGAGAGATGTTCTATCTGGAGGTAAGATAGGCCTGCTATTGTGAGCCTTGAATTCACTGCCATCTCCCATGGCTGTTTGGCTAGTTGTAGCATGTTTCTTTGCTTTTCTGTACTTTCTTTCACCATTTCTCAAACCTGCCACCCACTTGCTCACACCCACACACTCCTTCTCTCCCCAGCATGCTCTGGCAGTAAAGAGAGAAGAGATCGAGCAGCTAGAAGAGGTGGCGAGTCGCGAAGAGAAGAAGCTGATGAGAGCTGAAAAGATGCTAGAGGACGACACCATGTTGTTCGATTCGTTTCTCAAGGAAAATGACAAGAACTCAGTGGAGGCCATCAAAACGTAATAACAGAGCACAAACAGTCAAACCATACGACATACAGACATACGGCTTTCTAAAATCTGCACAGTGTACCAAACACACCCAGTGATACTTTTACTGCTTTCACACAAAAATAGAAGTAAATGATAAATGACTACAGTGGAAATTCAGCATTCAGAAATGATCATACAAGTATATGTGATATTGTTTTTGACCATGCTTACCTAGTGCTGAGCAGGAGACCAAGGCAAAGCTGGAGAAAATGGCTGAGATCAAGAGGATCACTGCCAAAATGGTGGCCATTAAAAGGTATGTAGTGAAATTATCAAATACAGGCCTGATAAAATTGAGCAATTATATGGTTCCATGGTTTGATCAGCATTGATGGAAATCTTACTGATATAGCACTGATAATGTCTAAGGGCTCTGATCACCATTTTGAACAGGAACCAACCATATTGTTGCTAAGCTGATAAATAACTTTGTGTAATACATATTTATTTATTTATTTATTTGATTTTGTTTGAGTTCCTGCTGTTTATTTCAGTGTGTGTTAAGAACTGACAATCAAAAAAGTGACAATTATAGTCAGAAAACACTGACAGTATCTGAACTATTGTTGTGGCCACATAGAACTGTATCAGCAGATATTACTAGATATTGGAATGTTTAGCTCTGTAAAATTAGTACAGGTGGCATTGCATTAACGTATACACTTACCTAGCTATTTATTAGGTAGACCATAGTAATACTGAGCAAAACCTCCCTTTGCTCTTAAAACACAAGAAAGTAAGAAACATTACTTTAAGATTCTGGCCCATGTTGACATGATTGCATCACATAATCCCTGCAGATGTTTCCAGAGCACCTACATGCTCCAAATCACCTGTTCTACCACATCCCAAATGTGTTCTATTGGGTTCAGATCCTGTAACTGGGAAGGCCCCTGAGGAACACTGAACTTATGTCATGTTCATGAACCTAGTTTGAGACAACTTTTGCTTTATGATATTGTGCATCATCATGCTAAAAGTGATCATTACAATAATGGGCAAGCTGTGGCTACAGTACTCAAATATGCAGTGGCATTCAAGTGATGCTTGGACCACTCCCAAACCCTCAGTTTTGGTGAGCCTGTGCCCTTAACACTGTAGCCTCATCTTTCTGTTCTGGGCTCACAAATTCGGAGCCTCTAGAGACTCTAAAGACTGTTGTTCCCATAAAATCAGCAGTTACAGAAATACACAAACCAGCCTGGCACCAACAATCATGCCACGCTCAAAACCACTTAGATCAAATTTCTCCCCATTCTGATGGTTGGTGGGTATTATATCTGATACTGCTGGACCATATCCGCATGAATTTGTGCACTGAACTGCTGCCACTCAATTGTCTGACTAGATCATTTCAGGGCTGAATATTTGTATAAATTGCCTGGTAAGTGTATCTGAAAGGAAGCAAACTATCGTAAACATCTATAGTAAATATGCTGCAGAAAATATATGAATATGGTTTACTTATTTGTTATTTATTAAATGTGAAGATAACATCTTTCTCAAAGTAAGGGAAACCGGATAGCATTACATAACTTTCACTCTTTTTTTGCTACTTTAGCATTTTTGAGTTCTTTTTCAGATGTCCCTACTCAAAAGGTCATTCTATTCATATTCATTCATTCTTCCTTCTCTCACTCAGTGACATCTCCAAATACGAGGACATTCTGCAGGAGTACAAGCTTTACAAAGACTTCTTGTTTAAGCTTTCTCCTCTGGAGTGGCAGGAGAAACAGAAAGAGAAGAACAGACGCTCTCCTAAGCCCACCTCCGCCATTGATATGACAGAGAGGGAGGGGAAGAGTAGAGAGACAGAAAGAGGGAAAAGGACCCCTCAGTCTGACAGATGTAAGTATTCACTATGGCTAATCCTTCAGACTGTGTGGATGGATATCAGATTTCTATTAGATTGATACACAGTGCAGTGCATTGCTTCTAAGGTGCACTGATGCAGTCCAGAGATTCATGATTGGAGCTGGTCCAGACGTGCTGTACTTTGGTGCTTGTTTAGTTGTTTATAAAGTCATTGTTATTCAGGAATACTAAGGCACTTTCCTTCTGTACTGTGGCATATTTCTTAGTGAGAGGGACGGTTTTAGTGAGAGAGACTCTGAACATTTTCACTAAATGACACAGTATGTCCAAGTGTATTTGGACATCCAGCATGGAGCAGTAGAGGAGTGTTCTCTGGAATGATGATGATCCAATACTTTTAGGATGAGTTGAGGATGAGGTGGGGTGGTGAGCGCCCAATATCCTGACATCACTAATACTCCTGTCGCTGAATGCATGCAAATCCTCACAGCATTGACCCAAAATGTAGGAGAAAGCCTTCTGTGGACAGTTAACTTCAACAAAAGCAATTAAAAAATTGTAAAAAAAAAAAAAAAAAAAAAACTGAAAACAAGCAGGAAAACAGAAAGAAGTGTGTTGTGTCGTGATCAGTATGACTTTAAGACAGTCAATTTGAAACTCGACGGTTGAAGCTAATGCTCAGTCCTAATACACAGGCAGGGAGAAGAGGAGCTCTGTTGCATCTCGAGAGCTGCCCCCTGTTCGTGAGCGCAAAGCTCCATCCAGATCCAGCATCAAGTCAGCTCCTCAGAGTGGTAAAACGTGGGTACAACACATGCACACACGCACTAATTCAGATGCAAATGTGTTGTACATGGATTTAACTAAAAAGTTTGTTTTTATTTGTAGAAGTTCTGCATCTGAAACTGACAGCTCGGAATATGAGGTCAGTATGAATCACAGCCAGATCATTTACCCATTTCCCATTTTCTCATAACTGTCCCATTTCTTGTCCCAACACAAAAATGGCATTTACCATTCTTTTCTAGTTTTAGACCTTTAACACTCACTTGGAAACTCATTGTTACAATTACAGTACAAACTACACTATATGTCCACATTCTTTGGACACTCAAACTGCACCATGCCTAGTACCAGGTGTGGGCTAAAGGGGTATAAAGCTCTCCTTTATGTTGTGGAGCAGTGGAACTGTGTTCTCTGCAGTAATGGTGCTCCATCCAGTACTTTTGGGATGAATAGGAGAGCTGGGGATGGGGTGGGGTGGTGATCCAACATACTGACCTCACTAACGCTCTTGTTGCTAAATGCAATCAAATCCTTACAGCATTGGTCCAAGATCTAGTAGAAAGACTGGACAGTAGAGACAGAAAGCAATAGCAGATGTCCCAATGCTTCTGTCCATATAGTGTGGACAGAATATAGCTAAATTGAGTCAGTTTAATGAGCTTACATTCTCTATATGTATATCTATATCTATATATCTTTGTTTCTTTTGAAATCAGAAGTGTTAAAAAAAATGTATCCTGCTTTTGTTGGAGTTACTGTCTCTACTGTCCAGGTAAGAAGGCTACTAGATTTTGGAGCATTGCGGTCAGGATTTGATTGCATTTAGTGACAAGATTGTTAGTGAGGTCAGGATGTTTGGACATATAGTGTATATAATACATCATCCATGTTTGTTACTGCGCCCCCTGCAGGAGGAGCCGGAGCTGTACTTCACTGAACCGCAGCAGCTGTTGGACTTACTGAGTGAGCTGGAGGAGCAGAACCTCTCTCTGATACAGAACTCCCAAGAGACGGAAGAGGGCCTAGAGGAGTTCAGACACACCATGGAACAGACTCGCAAGAACATGTGAGCTCCTAAAAAACTTATTAAGTCCATAAAGGTGTTTAAACTTTACTGTAAAGCATTAGGCCAACACATTATTTTACAATATAATCAGAATTCATTGATGAATAATGCAATGGGGTTAAAGACTGACCTATATTATTCTAACCAAAATTGACAAAAAAAAAAACTGATGAGCTCCTTTGTATTTTGTGGCCTCCTGTCAGATGTGTATTTCAGAGACTATTATGGCAGGGGAGTTATGGATGTATAGTGCAGTCCTAATACAGCATGTTCCACTGATCATTGTAAATTATTGCCAAGTTAAGTCAATGATATACTTGTTTTTTATAAAGCAACACACCTGAGCTTGTCAGCTAGTTCACAAAGCTGTGTTACACTAAACTTCTGCATATGCACATAGGGAACATGAAGCAAGCCAGCTGAAGCAACAGATTGACATCATGACAGAGACCATTCAGAGAGAGAAAGAGAGAACAGCAGAACTAGAACTCAAAGCCAGACTCTTCAACTTCGGACAGTACAAAGCAGAGGAGGTAGGAGGAGAATGTGCCTGTGTGTTTTAAAGCTTGGTTTTAAAAATTTTTAGTAAGAAAGTTGTCCAGAGATGGCTGTCTCTGCTGATCACCACCCCACCTCATCCCCAACTCAGCCCAAAAGTATTGGATGGAGCACCACCATCATTCCTGAGAACACAGTTCCACTGCACCACAACTCAATGCTGTTTTTATTCAATACCCCTCTAGCCCATGCCTGGCATGAGACATGGTGCCTATAGGTTCATGTTTATCTGCTCCAGAGAGTCCTATTTTATTGGCAGTACTTCTCTACAGGGACTAGACAAGATGTGTGTGTGTATGTGCATTTGCACATCTGTGTCAGCAATGAGTGTAACTAAGAAGGGGAGTCCACAAATATTTGGATGCATAGTGTGTATAGAAAGCCACTTCAGAGTGAAATACCTATTCCATTAATTGCTATATCTTTATCACAGTTTCTTTCCCCTTTTTTGAAATGTGTATATAAACCACTTTCCTCTTTTTTCTGCTTTCTCTTTTGTCCCTGGATTTTTATTGTACCTCCTTGTTTTATCCTCGTCTGTTCCTGATCCTCTCCTCCTGTCAGGACGACACTCTAAACACACTGAGCCGGAAGGTGGAGGAGGTGTATCGAAGCTGTATAGGAGACAGTGAAGCCAATTTGAGTGCTCTACAGATGCTGACAGCAATTGAAGGCCGGCTGGGAGAGCTGCTGGAGAACGTGGAGATGATTCCCGCTGACCGCCTCGCCATTGCTGAAAAAGCCAAGGAGAAGGAGAGGAGGCTCAGGTTTAATTGAAATGCTTCACACAGCTTTTTTGAAGACAAAATGACAAAACCTTTTCAAACTTTCAAGACCAGTTAACATTATAGGAGTAGTATAGGACAACTCACAAAGTGCTGAGTGTTGCTAACACTTAAGGAGTCACAGAAACTACAATTGGCAGAATAAAAGTATCGAAGAAAAAGAAGTACATTGTTAAAGTAATAACAAAACGTCTTTATTATACTACATTTACTGCATGTATATTTATGGCATTGAACAAACACTCTTATTTAGAGTGACTGACGATTAAATCACGTTACAGAGATGGTTGAATGTAGAGTTCTTGACCAGGCAGAGAATCCAAACCCAGTTTGTGATAATATCCAGTTCACTACACCAACCAGCTGTGTTTAAGAATTTGATTTAAAGTTCTAAATACTTATAAAACAATCCCTCAGAACAAATCCCTCACCATAGACAAAAATATGTCACTTTTCTTTAAGGTTTAATCACTTTACTATATGATACTGACTTGGAGATTAAGAAAAGATTGGTCTGGTTCAACAACAATCAGATATCTTCCAGCGTATAACTCACCTCTGACAACTTGTCCACAAGTTTATTTGTGAAACAGTTACTCTATTTTGTGCTCCTGTAGATTGCGGGATGAGAAGATCTATCTGCAGAAGCAGCACCAGGAAGAAAGAATGAAGAAAGCAATGGAAAGAGCTCAGGCCGAGATCAAGAGAACGGTGAGTCTATGTATATAAGAGATATCAATTAAAAAAATACAGCATAGAATGGAGTAAAAACATTAGCTATACTTCACACACCTTTTAAAAACTAAATCATTCCTATGCCCTGTATTTCTGCAGTCTGGTAGGAAGCTGATGCCTCGCTCACAGCCTCCTGTTCGCAAACTCAAAGACAACCAGCATGATGATGTTGCAGACAAGGAAAAAGAGGAGCATCTGTACTTTTTCACCTAAAGCACCTGTTGTTACTCATTCACTTAATAGACAGAAACATCCCCCTCCACAGAGTGTGCACTGAGTTACCAGTATAATAGTTACCCCTCTCCCAACCTTCAGACAAATTGTTCAGACTTCTTGATCATTTTATGTGGTATAAATCAAAGAGACCATCAAAACAGGATAATTTTTTTAAATTATATTTAAAAGAACACTGTTAGCTTTTTTTGTTAACTTGCGATTATAGGGAACTTTCAACCTGCTAGTGTTCTTCTAATTTAGTTTGAGCCTCATTTAATGGTATACTTATGCAGTTTCAGGCAGTATGATGGCATAGCCACATTTACCTGGCTGTTGATAGTTTATCTACTTCCAGGACATGAGGCAAATATCTTAGCAGGCCTGCACATTCTTTGGATATTAGTCCTGTGGAGAATTTTGAGATTTGCTGGAAAGACTGTGCTGCTGTCCAATTTGCAGCAACTGTGCAATGCAATCTTTCCTGACTGGAACAACATTCTTGCACAATTCTTTCACCGTCTTGCAGAATCCATGATGGCAGATTAATTCATATTGTTCAAACCACAAAGTAAACCCAGTGTGGGACTCGGCAGTTGTAACCAATAAAGTAAAGGAAGAATCTTTTGAACACTTTTTTTTTTTTTTTTTTTTTAGAATGCTAGAGATATAAAGTAGTATGGAAGAAATTAAAAGAAATTACATTAATGCCCATAATTAATATGAGAACTGTAGACTGCAATCTCTCAAATCAGAAAATAGAGAGTTATCTGGTTCAGTCTTTGTATTATTAAAAATAAATGATGGAAAATAAGATGTAAAATGACCACTAATCAGCCATTAATTTCTAGTGATTGTGTTTTTAAACAAGTGTTGACAGAACTGAGAAGAACTGGGGATTTGGGGACTGGGATTTTCTTAATTTTTTACAATTTAATATAATGTATATGTATGCTAGTTATGTATTGCTATGGAAAGGCTTACAATGTGAAATGAGGTTGTTGTGTTTATCTTTTTTTTTTGTTTTGTAAATTTTGAAATTGAGAAAAAAGCATCTCCATTTAGCTGCAATTTAACGTTACTTTGTTAGTTTTTTGATCATTGGACACCAAAAAGAAAGAAATGCTGTAATAAAAGTGGAGTAATCCATCTGACAGTGTATGTAACATCATAATTCGAGTATATTTACTTCTACTTTCTATAGATGGGTAAGATATGTGTGCTTCTCTGTTAGGGGTCTCTACCACCGGGTTTACCATTAAACAATGGCGGTGGCCATCTTTGTTTACTTTGTCTTAGCTAGAACTTCCGGTGGATCCACAGATGCAGTTAGATTTGTTGAATTCGTTAATATTAATTACAATCACAGTGACAATAAACATACAAAATGATCAGTATAATATGATAGTGGATATGCAGTTAGATGGCATCACAATAATTGGAAGATGAGATTGTGTTAGCTAGCTAGCTATATTCACTGCCTTCCCCAGAAGCGGACCTGCGTCTGTTGAATATGAAGGCGCTTAATTTGAAAACAACTTTAGACACGTCTGCTCTTAACATTTTGTGGGAGGAAACCAACACCAGAAAATCCTTATTCAGCGAATTAGCTCGGTTATAAAGCTCCGATAAAGCAGACGCGTCCGACGCGGTCCATTTTACCTGAGCTTCATCTCCACGAAATTGTGGGAGCAGACGTATGGACTGCTCTAGATGCCCTTCAACCACAGACGAAGGTCGTCTTCTTTGTATAGGGCGCCACACAGCACAGCACTCCGATCTTATTGTGTTGAAGAAGCTAGCTATGCTGTAAATAACGTTAAATGGCCTGTTGGAAAGCTAGGTTAGCATAGCTAGCTATATGCTTTATTGTCTTGTCTCGGTGCCGAACACCTGTATTATATTATGATTATATTATGATTAACAGTTCTGACCAGGGGAGGATGGATCCCCCTTGTGAGCCTTGGTTTTTTCATCCAGCTCTGAGGGAATATTTCCTTGCTCACTACAAGTCTTGGATAACTGATGTCTTCTTATGTCATTTCTTCTTTTCTGTCTTTTACTAATGACTAATTATGTAAAGCTGCTTTGTGACAACAACAGATGCAAAAAGCACAAATAATAAATTTGTAGAGTGAGACGTAGTTGGGCTTAACAGCAGTTTGGGAAGGGCAGTGCCTAGCTAAAGGTTATCTGTCTATACACACATACAAGAGTATGTAAGAAAGCAGTCTAGAATAAAAAAACGGAGATGATCACAGGTCTCAGTCTTTCTCAATTTCCTTTGAGAACTATTTGTTCACTCCATCTACTTCATCTACAGAAGCATGAAGCCTCTGTCTCTGGCTAAAAGAGGCTGCCAGCTGCTGTAAATGCAAATCCATGTGTAACAACTTCAATGTTTCATCTTGTTTCATTAAGCAACCCAAGTTACACATTTTCATATTTTATAAAAAAGTAGAGTGGCATTTAATTTTAATATTATATACAAACATGGGACAAACAATTCTTCATGTTTTACATAAAAAAACAACAAAAGCACAAAGTACTTCTTACATGGTTGCAGATGTTGCCTTGGCAAGACTGAAGAGCAGAGACAGAAGACTGAGAAACAGCATTTCTTACAAAGAGAGTTTGGCAGGTCCCTCACTGCACAAACAGTAAATATTTGCAACCAAGTACCTTTACAAGTATTGTACAATAGTCCGACCTATTTGTGCTGTTTCAAACACATCTATTTACAGAAACACAGCCTTGCGAGAAAAGCACTGTGTAACCAGGGCTGTAATGATAAATGCTCGTTGCCTCATTATGGCAAACTGGTAATGCGGGCCCCTGACACTACTCTATAAGAAGTAGATAATGTTGCTGCTATAAATGGAGGGTGGTAAACTATTAACTCTGTGCTAGCAGTCTCTTCGCACAATGCCTTTCCATCACTAATACATGAAACATGGCTAATGCCTAAATCACTGTGTTAATAAATAAAACAGTGTCTTGAAGTAAGGAAATGCTAAAATGTGTTAAATGTGCTGTTATTCTGTTCAAATGTGTGTACACAGTGTGTGTACATTGTACATGCATGGACTACGAGGCTAAGAGACAAAGACTCAGGTCTAGCTCTTCATTGTCTAAACACAGGACTTTTGGTTTGGTTGGTTTTTAGAATAAACCCTTGATGAGATTTGTTTGGCACAATTCCCCAGGGATGGGAAATCTCAAGAAAAACATGCTGCTGTGTCTTAAGAAGGGAGGACAGAGAGAGCAGGGAAACAAAACAAACAACAAGCCACCAAGTCAATCAGATGCTCTTGCTGGTCACTCCAAGTCCTGTAGGTTGATTGTGCTGCCAGTGAACTGGGAGTTATCAGATCCATTATCATCCTCAGCCATAGCAGAAGGCTCCTGATAAACATATTTACAATGCAAAACGTAGGAAACATTAAAACACTACTGGAATAAAAATAAATAAAATCAACCAATTTAATCTAATCTATCAATTATCTAACCATGCCAACCTTGCCCAGTGTGGGCAACAAAGGTACCTGCAAGATGTTGACCGGTAGATCGACTGTTAACTGTGAATGAGAACTTGAGGTCTGTGAGCTGAGCTGGAAAGCCAAGTCTCCATCAGTGGCTGGGTCATCCTGCAACAAATACATACAAAATCAGCACACTGCACTGACACTGGAGTCCTTAAGGGGCATTTTTTTTTAGCTAGAACATGCTCGCACTCACTTGCAGTAGCTGAATCTGCACATACTGGGCTCCAGTGACTGGATCTCGGATAGTGAGGCCCCCTGTGGTCGATGCAGCTCCTTCCCCAAAACGGCCACTTGTTGAAGCCAACGCCCCTGCTGCACCAGAACCCTTGGCCCCCTTAGCCTTTCTCTGAGATGCCCCTGAAGTACCTGCATTGCCAACAGGGCCTTTCTGTTTCCTTCTTTTTGCGAGCTGGATTGCTCTGTAGTCTGTGCGTGCAGAACCACTGCTCTCCTGCAGGCATGATGGGGAGGGAAGAAAATTTAATGGAATTCAGAGTTTTCTGCTCTTCTGCATGTTGAGCATGTCAACATAAAATCTGCCTTAATACTTGTTTCTTTGATGACTATTTAATTAACAATTCCCTATAACAATGCAGGGATTGCACAATTCACTTGTAATTTGTATGGTCCTTCTGCTAAACCTGTAAAACTCTGTTTACTACTCCCTTAGTCTTAGAAAAAATTTTTTACAAGCACAGTCTCACTCAAAACTTTGATGCTCCACACTTACCATAAAGGAACAAGAGGTGACTGAAGGCAGCTCCGTCTCTTTCTGTCCACCATAAGCTGCATTGTGGCTGGGAAACACAAACTGACTCATACCCTTGCTGTTCTCCGGCTGGGCCAGGACCTCCACCCCACTTATTAAGGGTCCCACGGCCGCCTCGCTGCTCCCAATATCTGCTTTTGGCTGGGGAGACAGCAGCTCCGGAACTGGGGGTCCCGCCAGAGCAGTGGAGGATGCAAGAGATGGGACAAGAGAAGAGGTAAGAGAGGGTGCAAGGGACGAAGAAAGTGAGGATGAAAGTGAGGGAGTAAGTGATGAGGTCAGAGAGGAAGAAGGGGACTCTGCTGTTAAAGCACTGGAAGAGCTCAGGGCTTGTAGCTGCTCAGCCGCTGAGGTGCTTTGGATAGCCAGTGCTGTTAGCGCTCCAAGTGCCTCTGGGTTCACTGTCTGCACATCGTCCAAATGAAGAGTGGCCTGCTGCAGGACTCCTCCGCCTGCTCCAGGCCCTAAACCAGTGTCCAGAACATGCGTGCCCATGTCAGCCCCTGCTGCTAAGATGAGAGGGTCCACGGTTTTGGCCCCTCCGAGAGACGAGCTGACCGAAGCAGGATCTATAGTCAGGATGCCGGCGCTGACTAAAGACATGTCCATGGTAAAGGCCGGGCCTGAGGGGGTTGAGGAGCCACCAGATGCTGCGGGAGCCCCTGAGGGCACGCTGGAGAACAGAGAGGAGAGGTCTAGACTGCTGAGCTCTGTTCCCACAGAGCCATGGGCAGTAGCGGTCTGAGCAGCGCTGGTGAGCTCACAGCTGGGCGTGAGAGTGGCTGTGCTTTCCAGCTGACTCAATACATCTGGAGGGGAGACAAAGCCGCAGTGGCATGGCTGAGTTACATGGACACACGTCTTGCTTTCTACATGCATAAAAAAAGAACTTCATAACTGAACGCTCAATAAATCATACAGTAATCTACACCACAGACACACAGAAGTATGAACATCTATGTTAATGCTCAGTGTGTATTTATGGGAAACGTTTTGGGTACCTGGGCTAAGGTTGTGGTGTTTAAGCATATGGCTTTTCAGGCTGCTGCGGGATGAGAAGTGCTTAGTGCATCCGGCCACGGGACATCTGCTCCTCAGACACACCCCATCCTGACGGTGTTTCTTGGAGTGAATGTAAAGACTGCTACGTGCTGAAAACTTTGCATTACAGCCTGTAGACAAACATGCACATGTTTAGCATCATAATTTTTCCCTTGACTTTTAAATCAATCACTTCATACTGGTACAAAGTAAAAATTGTGACTAAAGTAAGTACCTATGCAGCCTACACCAACTGCAATACACTTTTGGACTTTATTGCATGTTCTTGCGTTTGTGCATTACCACAGTCAATCAAAACAAAAGTCTATAATACTACCAACCTTCTACCCTGCACTCAAAAGGCTTGGTGCCTAGGTGGGTGATACTGTGGCCTTTCAGATGCTCTGCACGGGTGAAAGACTTTCCACAGCCCTCCTCTGGACATGTAAACCGTCGATCGTCATCATGCTTCCTGAGAGATGGTCATAAACAGAGAGAGCATGAAACCACCACCACCACCACCACCACCACCAGCAGCAGCAGCAGCAGCAGCCTGGACTGTACTTTCATTCAGTAGTCTTCTTACCTTTTGTGTCGCAACAGCTTTGACATGCTAGTGAAAGTCCAACCACAGGACTCCCAGTCACAGACAAACGGCCTTTCACCTGGAGCGGAGACGGAGAGTGTGAACGAAAGATCAGTAGATTGCTTAAAAGGCTCCAGCTATGTGTGCGTATGTGGTTGAGAATGTGTACCTGTGTGACTACGAAGGTGGATTTTTAGACGGCAGGCCTTGTCATAGCGCTTGTCACAGCCTGGATAGGTACAAGTGAACTGGCCAGTCTCCCTGAAGTGCGTTCTGTTGTGGGAGAAAAGGGCGCTGAAGGTGATGAAGGCCTTCTCGCATCCTGAGGAGCAGAACAAACAGAAATTAATAAAAAGACACACACCACTACAAATATGTTGTATTTTATTAGTTTCACTGCACATGTAACAAATTGTTAAAAGATCTATGTAATGCTAATGGAGAAGGATTTGGCCCCAAATTCCACATTTCATAAAATGTGTTGGCACCAACATTAATGTAAATGAAAAATAGTGTAAATCAGCCCATCCCTAACCAAAAATCACTAACAATTCTCTCAAATGAAATGCTGTCGTAATGGCAGGTCATTTGGCAAAAATCAATGACTCCAATAGCTGATTCAATGATCACTAATGTTTTAATCAATTACAGAAGCAATTCCTTGTTGCACTCCTGCTGACCTGGGAATTCGCACTTGTGTGGTCTTTCAGGCTCGAAGTGCGTCCTCTGGTGGTTGGCGAGTCGTGTGGCGCTACGGAACCTCTCACTGCAAATCTCACACACAAAGGAGTCTTCCTGATCATGCGCCTTAATGTGGGCCTTCAGGTTGTAGACGGTGGTAAAGCGGCGGCCGCAGTTCTCCCACTCGCACTTGTATGGCCGAACCTTGTCATGAGACTGCAGGTGGCGCTTCAGCTTGTAGGATGTGGTGAAGGACCAGCCACAGCCATCTACCGTGCACTTAAAGGGCCGCTGGTCTTCTGTATGAAAGACGAGGTGCATCTTCAGCTTCTGCCGACTCCCAAACACATCGGGACATCCCGAATGAGGACAGCGGTAGGTTACCAAGGCTCCTTTCTTGGCCAAGCATGCAGGACCCCCTAGGTTCATGGGCTGCATCTCATCCTCACATCCGACAGGCAGACCTAAGAAACATACAAAAAAAAATAAGTAAGCTGTTCTATGATAGATGTGATATCAGCATCAAAAGACTTACATTTCAGATGTGTTACCACACCAGTTCATGGAGGTGCATATAATAATAATAATAATAATAATAATGATATTGAAGGACTGTAAGATATGAAAATCGTGAGGAGACTTAAGGCCATACTGCCCAACCTTACCAACAGTGGCATCTTTTGAACCGTGACCCAAGGCGCTGGCTTCGTCCACAGCACATAAAGCCGCATCCTCTTGTTTAACCGAGGGGCAGGAGTCCAGCACCGAGCCGGACAGCTCTGACAGGGGACACTCCTCAGCCAGGGTCATCTCAGAGTCACTGGCCTCCTGGCCGGCGCTACGCTCGTCCCGATCGGTCACAGCAACGTTGCTGATCTTCCCAATAGACTTGGTCCCGCCGTCGTAGTTGAGCAAAACGATGTCTTCGTGCTCCTTCATTCCCAGGTGCTCCTTCAGGCTCACCATACCGTCCTCCTTGTATGCGTAGCCCTCCTGCGGCGCGGCCAGAGTGAGCATCCCGTTCTCGATGGTCAGGATAATGCTCTGGTTGTTGATCGTGATGGTGCCCGAGAAAGAGTCGTGCGCGTCCCCGTTCTCACCGGGTGCGAGCCTGGCATAGTCCCCCACGTACTCGGGGCTTTTAACGTTAGCTGCGTCCGTCGCCCCACTACTCCCAGTCCCGGCGCACCCTGGCTCCAGGGCCACTGTGTTTTTACACACGCCCTCGGTCAGGTCGCCCTGTTCTGCTGACCCCAAATTACTACAACTCATCATGACCACATCGGGCAGTTTTTCGCTAACGTTAACACTGCATTCCTCCTCAGAGCCTCCGGCTGACAGCACCATATCTCCGCTCTCAGCCTCGAACAGCCCCCGCCGCCCCCCGACAACAGAGCCGCTTTCCCCAGCTAGCTCCGAGTGGCTAGCTAAGCTAACGGCACCTAAGCCGCACTCGGGCGAGGATTTCGGCCTCTCTTCCGTTTCTGTGAACGAACCGTGCTGCCCATATGCCGATTTAGAGGGGTCTGTCGCTTTCCTGCCGTTCACTTTACACAAACGAGTCCGTCGCTCTTTGTCGAGGCCATTTTCTTCCTGCACGATGTTGAAAACAACGTAGAATTCCTCACAGCCTTTACCTCCAGAGGAGCCCGCTGTGCTGTCGCTGGCAGAGCTGCCGGCGGCTGTGGACGGCGATGAGATAACGTTAGCGTTATTGTCAGTGTCCTCCTCCTGTTGTTGTTGTTGCTGCTGCTGCTGCTGCTCCAAGTCCCCTACCAACATCTGCCTTGGCTCTCCGTATCCGTCCTCCCCCTCGAAAAGAGGCAGCGCCATTTGCAGCACACCGTCCTCTTCGCTCTCCTCTCCGCCGTACTTCAGCTCGGCCTTCACGAAGTCGGCGGGCAGTTCTAGGTCCCCATAGTCCTTGTCCTTCAGCACGTTCAGGTTACACAGTTCGACGCCGGGCACCCGAGGAGCCTCCCGAGGAGCCTCCCGAGGCGGCGGCGGCGGCGGCGGGTCGCTGCTCTCGTCGTGCCTGTGGTGCTGGAGGCACAGGCGAGGAAGGCCGATGCTGCCATTTTGCGCCAGCAGGCGAGGCGGAGAGGAGCCCGGCCGCTTGTTGTTGTTGCTGTCGCTCTGAAGCCCATGCTGGGCCGAGCAGTCCCCACTGCCGTCCTCTTTTGAAACGGAGCTAGAAATGGTCCCCGTCGTCGTTCCCAGCGGAGATGAACCTGACTTACGCGGGGCGCCATGTTGGTAGTGAGTGTTTTGGGCATCAGTAAGCCCCTGGATTTCCATCTTGGTGTCCCTGTAGCAGCGACACATAAAGGCCCGCCCTACACTAATGGGTAATAAGACCCAGCGGAGCCACTGCACTGCACGGCAGGCAGCCGCGCTCACGTCCCGGAACTGGCACAGAGCGAGGCGTCAAGCGAATACACACGGTTTTTACAGCAGCGTTAACGACTTAAATATAGAGTGGGTTTATCTAATAGGTTATTTTCTATCTTACATTGTAGAGTATAATGTCTTTAACTAATATTCAATCAAATACTGCTCGGCAAACCTTGGGGGTGTTTGCGTTCCCTAAATTTTTATGGGGGGCACTAGATGGCGCTTTAAGACAACGTTTATTCTGCACACTCTTCAAGACAGAGCATTAAATAAAATATAGGGGACTAACGATAGTTCCTTAACTTTAATTAGCTTTAAGGTTGAAGATCGCATTATATGCATTATTAATGAATGAATGGACTTGTATTAACCATTTAGGCCAACTTCTACAGCCATTTCACTGTTGCTCATTGCTGTTTACTATTAGAAATATTACACAATAATACAACAAAATGCACGTTTAAGTGAATAAACACACATGGTGGCTGGTGTGTCAGCACTGAGGGAGCATTTAGGGGTTAGGAGTCTTACTCATCCCTACTTCCTGCCAGTCCCAGGGACTGAACTTCTCTAAGTAGGCCAAAGCTGCCCCAATGTTCTACCTACATGGTATACTTGGTGAACTCTTCCCCATGCCTTCTTAAGACAATTAGAAAATACACTTTTTTTTTTCAGCAGGGCGGGGGTGTCGGGGTTGCCTACTGGCAAGTTTGAAGGCAGTTCAATGGCCTTGTGAAAGAGCTCAATGTCGGGGCTGTATAAAACATGACACTAGGGTCATTTAATGGTTTTAGTACTTTCTTTGAGGCTAAAATGAGGGTTAGGCTTCAGTCATTCTCAAGCTACTATATTTTATATATGCATAAAGAAGATAAATATAGATTTGAAGAAAAGTAAGTTTATTTATGTTTGCATATTTCAAATACTTTGATACTCACCAAACCAGGGTCTCTGGGACCAAACTTAACCAAACAGGAGTACTAAACAAGAAAAGGAAGGCTCTGTGGCCAGCGTAGGAAAAAATGACATGGCAGTAGAAACGTCTATGACGTGTAAATGTTTATTTCCAATTAGGCAGTCTGGGGACGGAGTGGTATTTAAGTGCGTATACAGTGAGTCAGATCATGCTGAAAGGTTCCCTCTCGTTTTTAACCTCCACTGTGGAGTACCTGCTGCTTTTCCAGTTGCTCATACACAGCATTAGACTGGGGGCACTTTTGTAGAAAAGGGTCGCCAATGAATACACCACTAGAAACTCTACATACGTTATATATTCCAAAAGGTTGTAGACATCTACTCATCCAGTATTTCTTCTGAAATCTTACGTACTAATCTGTACTTTGCCCACTGTTTGCTCCAGTAATAGTGCCTACTCTACAAGAGCTACACCAGTCATGGTGGTGTTGATGTTGAATGGTAGAATAGTTATTGATCTAAAATGCTGCTCTAACTCATCCCAAAGGTATTGGATTACTTTAGAGAATGCAGCTACACTGCTACGTCCTGGGAAGCTTTATACCTCTCTAGCAGATGCTTTGCATTGGGCACAGTGTCCTTAGGCTTATGTGTGGCTTCTCTACAGCACCCCGTTTCATTGGCAGTGCTTTTTTTTTGGAGCTTGGTGTGTGCACAACTGAATGCTCGTGTCACCAGTGGGTGGGCCTTAAAATACCTGAATTCATTTATTAGAATGGGTGTCTGGTCTGGTGTAAAGTGGTTTAATTAAACAAATGTTCTTGCTCAAAAAGAAATTGGGACAATTTACGCTCCTAGTTTACCAAATACACGCAGTGTGCAGCACATTTAAGCATCTAGACTGGAGAGAAGACAGCAAATGGAGGTGTTATTGACATAATCTCTTACCCAGGCCAAAGGACCCCTCGCTGTTAGTATAAAGAGCGACCGTGACTGCAGTACTCCAACAAACAGTTTAATTACTTAACATGTTCAGTCAGTGTATGCTCTGTTTTTAAAAAGTCAAGCGTATAAAACTGTGAGATAAGGTGCAATAATGACAATAGCTGACATACAAATCAACATTGAACTCTTTATGCTTTCTTTTGGATATTGGTGTTTCATTGGGACACGGTTAGCACACTGCAAGATAGAACATGCTCAGGGACAAAAGAAGAGGAGGAGATGGAAGGGAGAAAAAAGTGTACAGTATCACATTTGTGAATGCAGTTTTGTGCACGGCAGATTATATGCGCCGACAAGATTCACGAACCGAACAATAACTACCGTGTTTTACATATTTGAACGCACGTTTTGACATCTCATGCAAAATGTAAAAATATTTGCAATACAAATGAAAATATTTACTCTGCATTTCTCGGCGTCAGCTATGCTCCATGCTAAAGCTATATAAGTTTCGCAAATGGAACGTCAGAGCGTTTCATTTGTGATCCAAAATACCTATAGAAATATATTGTCTATCTGCAGCAAGCTACATTGTACTTATTGTGCCATATTCTACAATATTCTGCAGTAGCACAGAATATACTGTACACAACAAAGGTCATGGACAAAAATATACAGAAACAATCTACTGTCATAGAAAACCGACACAGTTGGCTAGCTAGAAGATATAGAAACAGGTGTGTCAGACCGAAACGACAACCAGCACTGAATGGTCCCCCATTGAGATCATGCAATATCATAAAATGTAACATGTAAAAGAGAACAGCTACAAACTCCTAGACCCCTCTAGCAAGTCAAGTTCAGCGCTAATAGAGGTCCTCAAATAAATGTAGTTAATGAACCTTAACCCGAAACACTGCTGGAGTTTTCCCCAACTTGCTCACATTTATTTAAACGTGAATTCTGAGAGAGGTAGAGAAAGAGAGAGAGAGAGAGCATCCATCCATTGAGTCAATGGAAAACCAATTTGAACACAGTCACCCTGCCTAAACTTCAGCCTCAACAAAGAATGCCATCAGCAGTCAAGGGCAGAGCATCCAACAGATTTGGGATAAAAGTGTCATCTGCAACTAGAACAGGAGTCCATGTGATATCACCGTGGAGAAGGCACAGAATAACTTTGCATTCATTTGCAAAGGAAAACAGGCGCATTCCCTCTCCCTCCAAATGACCATAATGGTCCTGTGCTACATTTTCAAGTGCCAATTGTGATGAAGTGGATGCACCCACCCCCACCCCCCCATCCCCGCCCCACACACTCTCTGGCTTCTTTTTCTATGAAGACAAAAAAAAAAACAACAGTATGAAGGTGCCCTTGCAATCTAGACTTGATGTGTAGTGGTCTGTTGTGTGTTGAATGTTACAATGGTCAGTTCTGAAAAAGAGATGGGATCCTTCAGAGCCAGCCAATACATTATTCATCCAGAAACGCTTGTTAAAGCCTTACAGGTTATGGCTGAATGTAAGAAGGGAGACAAAGGTTAAATAATCAGACAGCATCAGAGCAGTGAGGAGCTGAGGATGAAGAGGGATGGAGAAAGAGCATAACAACATGGGACATAAAAAAGCAAACAGCAAGTATGACTACTGAAATACGATGAGACCTTAGATGAAGAATTCTAAAGGTTTGGATATGGCCCATCATGAGCAGCTAATGCCTTTCAGATAAGTTTTATTGTTTTTTTCTTTTTATACCACATGAATATTCAAGCTGTGCTTTACACTGAATGTTTCATTATGAGTGGACCAATAGAAATGGTCCACTTGGTATAACTTGTATAACTGTATTATGTTAAAGTCAAGAATGTACAGTAAAGTAAAGAATGCTTCCAGAAATTCAGTAATGTGAAAAAATTGAGACACCCCATGAAAACCCTTGTGTTTTTCCTAACATATTTAAACATCTGGACGCTTGATCTTCACTTGAACAATATAGAGAGATGGAGGTAATATAACTAAACACATACAACTGAAGAAATGTATTGTAAAAATGAACAATTTTTTGTTATTAATACAAAATTATATAAGAAATACGTATTAAATTAGAAATTAGAATCAGGTGCAGCATATTTGCTGTAGATGATTAGAACATGGTCTTATTTAAACCTTAGACATGTGGTTTGCTCTTGATTATTGAAGTGAGTGGTATAACCATTGCTAGATCCAAAGGGCTCCCTGAGGTTGTGTATGGATATGAGTCTGGGTAGGGATTTAAAAAGACCTCAGAACAATTAGAAATCAGCCGTTCCACTGTCCACTAAATCATATACAAGTCAAACCACTGCCAGCATGTCAAGGTCAGACTGTCCAAGCAAGTTCAATAGCGGACCATGAAGTTTCCAACAATCTTAAAATGTCATCCTGGGATCTACAGGTAGTTTCTGCTACAGCTGATATCAGAAAGAGATTGCACAAGTTTGATTTTCATGTGAAATGAGTCCCATGAAAATGAAAAAAACAAAAACAAAAAAAAACATCAGGGCAGGGTCTTTTTTTTTCCAGACCCATTTGCATCTACAGTCTTCTCTCGAAACGCCTCAGAGAACTCTTTGGATCTCGCAATGGTGACGCCACTCACTTCAACAATCAAGAGCAAATGAACTTAAATGTCTGAGGTTTAAGTAAGACACGCTCCTCCAGAATCCTCTCCAACCATGTTCTAATCATCTGCAGCTGATTCAGATTTTAGTAAGTAGTAATAAATGAGGGGGTGTCTTCAATTGTTCCTTGAAAGACAATTGCATTTTTATTACTTACATTTATTATAAAATTACATTTCTTCAGTTTTATTGAATTAGTTATTTTGCCTCCATCGCTCAGTACTGTTCAAGTGAAGATCAAATGTCCATCTGTTTAAATATGTTAAAAAAGACAAATTTGTTTAGGTTTGGTGGAGGTTTGTGACTGCAATGGTAAATCAGAGGGATAAAACTTGGTTGATGAAGTCAAGAAAAATGCAGTTTACGGATCAGAAGGATTGTTTAAGGGTTGGGGGCAGGATTGCTGTAGGATTTGCTTCTAGGTTGTGAAAAGATTCACAGCCTCCTGGATTATTCTCATTTCTCTCTCTTTTTCTCACTCATCAGAACGTTTAGAACTCACAGTTATCTAACACTGCCATAGACAGCCAACAACCACTTATAAATGAGCAAATACATTCAGACATTTTAGAACATACTACACATGACACATGTTGCCCAAATGCCTCCTTAATAGTGAGGCAGAAGTCTCTCAAAGTTAAATTGCAGTCGTACCATTCTGCACATGATATTAAAGGTTCTGTGTTGCTTGATGGTCGCAAACCTACCATGGAGTTTCCATTGTTCGTTCCACACACATATAGTGCTTATTACTCTCAGTTAGCTGGTCCTCAGAGAGTTCTTTGGTGACAGTAGGTGCTCACAAAGTTCTCTTGATCACTGTCTTGCTCTGGGTTCATGAAAACGGTTGATGGTTTATCTCTGGTAGGGTCTTGCCGTTCCAGCAGGCTACGGCGGAGACCCGTGCATGCTCGGGTCATTGACGTGTGGGAGAGAAGATGAGCTCATCTGCCCTTTCACCCCAACTACAGGCACTCATTCTCGTTCTCTCTCTATCTCTCTCTATCTCTCTCTAACTCACGCTCCCTTTTGTTCATCCCCCTCTGTTCTTCTCAACCTTCTCTTTCTAGAATCTGTTAGAATCATATCAGCTGTTTCCTTTAACTTTTAATGGGTTCACAGCTCCACCAGATGATGGAACAAGTTTTTTTTGTTAGATGAAGTTGTGAAGTTGTCCTGCTTTTGATGTTCCAAGGCATTTAGCAGCACTAACATGTGGGCAGAGCATCTGCTTCCTTTGTTGTTGTGTTTGTGTGTCTTTGTTCCCCCGATTTTTTTAGAATAGACTGGACTGAGTGCAGATGTTGGTAAGGAAATGTTGTTCTTCTAAATAAAATCATATATAGGTGCTGTCAGCAGTCAAGGGGGTAATCACCAATCTATACTAGGTTGGCAATCATCAGTTTGTGTACATGCCCAGTTAAAAGTCCCTAGAACTCCAGTCCTTCCTTCTCCTTTTCTTCAAATGCGTGTATTGAGAGGGGGCTTGTTGGGCGTGCCTGAGGCAGATAGGGCAGGACGGGGCTCAATCCCTTTGCTTTTCATGAAGGACAGCAGCTGGTCAGGGATTTCCGCCAGGACATCTTTAGCTAGTCGTGCCATGCTCAGGACCTGGTTCCCAGAGCGGTCAATGTAGTCCCGGAACGGAACAAACTGGTGGCCGATAGGCAGAATAAAAGAGACAGATCTTCAGGCGGTCAAATACAGTGACAGAGGATGCTGTTACCTAAAGATTGGTAAAACATGAAAAGAGAGATGAAAAGAGAGGGAAGACTTTCTTTACCTGCACAATGTCTCTCTCAGCAAATCGCCCTCTAGAAGACACTCTGACATCATCACCGTCTAACTCCTCCATAGCTGCAGAAGAAAAGTAACACTACATGACCTTCACAACCTACAGTATGCTAATATCTGTAGTTTCTTCTCTTTAAATTCCCCTCCAACCTACTATACATAGTATCTGCGTCATAGACTATATGTAACACAAGTGCTCATGAGTTGAAGAAAGTGTGGTATAGTGTGTGTTTAAAAAGCTTTAAACACGTCTGTTTAATTCCTGCCTTCTTACCACATCTATTAGTCTACATTACTATACAGCATCTACATCAACCATTAGTCAAACTGCTTCCCACCACGGCTGATTGACCACAGTCTAAAAATGCAAAAAAACACAAGTCACTTAATCTGCTTTTTTATTAGAAATTTATTTGTTTTCAGCATGAAATTGGAAAATGTGGTAAAACATTTTGCTTTAAGACAAGTTGCAATGAGAGGAGATGATTTAGCAATATAGGCTTCTAAGCTATTCATTAGTGTTGGTAAATGTTCATGTATTAATGTTACTTAATATAGCTGCATGATTTTAGAGGCATTTAACTTCCCTTACACACACACACTGCCACGGCCCTACAACTTAGGCCTACTTAACGCCCCTTAGCCACAACTTCCTAACTACGATGAGCGTCTGTGTGTCCCCAGTGTCCGCTTTTTTGAAAAACAAAATCACCCTAGCTTACCACACATTGTGCTGAGAGGACACAGACAGGACAGCAGCACTATCTGATAAAATTTGGGAAACTGCAAAACATAATTACAGTGCCAAAAACTAAACTAAGCTATAGGATGCTTTGTGGCTCCTGCAGTGCAGTAAACCAGCCAATGAAAACAGAGCTTTTCAGAAGCCCCCTCACATACTTACTATTTATACATTAAAGAACAACTTAACACACTGAATAAATGTGGTCTTTGTGCATTCTATGTATCAAAATAGTGTTTATTTTCCAGTTGAAATGAAAAGAAAATCCCAAATGTTTCATGTGGTCGTACAGTGTGTTCAGACTAGCAGGCGACAAAGCAACAAGCTACCAGTCATTTCCTATGGGAATGCGCAACTGACGTGGCGACAGAGCGCCAAAATACAAATCATGTTGTGATTTTCTCAACTTTATGCAAATAAATTATGACGCGGTGAATCAACACTCTTAAAAATTGGCTACAACAAATTTTTCCGCCCAGTTGCAGACATTCCCTTCTGCTCTCTGAACTTTTTGTTCCTACCGGCATTTGTTTCTTATTCTCAACAGTGTGATGCTAAACATGGAAGAGAGGCTCATAACCACTTCTTCTTCTTTCTTTTGACCCGTTTTATATGATGCATCTGTGCACATGTACAAGGAGAATGTGTATATTTTTAATAAAGATAAAAAAATAGCGTATACATATGTAGTATTTGTTTTGGCAATGAAATTTCCTTGTCGAAAGTACCCACAAAAGACAAACTTGGGGCGTAGTAATGAAAAAAGGCGCCTTCATTTAGAAGCATTCCTTAAAGATGGTGGGATTTCTTTCTGCAGAGAAAATGCCTGTCTATTCCAGATTAAAAATAGGGCACCGTCACCCTAATCCTCTCTGTAACAGTGCTGTACTAAGGTGGTCCTGATAACTATGCTGCTGCTGTAGTTTGGAGTATATTCATACTTTGTTGTTAAGGAGTGTTTTGCTTGATACCGCTATAATTCTGTGTGTGAGAGAGATAGAGAATAAGGGGAGCATCTGTTGATGCGTACGTGTATGCATGTGTGTGTGTGTAGGCTGGAGGCAGATGTCAGTTAGCTGAGCCTCTGGGGGAGGCACAGGCTTAAGCACTGCTTCTCCAGGGTGCAGAGGACGCTTACGCTGTGCTCGGTGTGTGTGTGTGTGCCGGAGAGAGCATAGGTATTGATCCCGGAGATGCAAGTGTGTATGTAAATGGCTATGGGTGCTGAAGGGGCATGGCAGGGGATCGAGGGGTGTGTGACAGATGGCAGCTGAGGACACAGAGACAGGGGGTACAGGGGGCAAGAAGAGGAGAAAGAGAGAGACAGGGAGACGAAGGAATAAAAAAGAGCAAATGAGAGGCAGGAAGCTGATGATAACGAGACAACTGAGACTGTTCGGAACATCGTGCACTCTGTGTATTTGCATTCTGAACACATTTTGGCAGTTTCGAGTGAAGTTTGAAATTAAGCAGATAAATTAAGCAGCTGTTGTGTCTTTCCTTAGATGCATGAGTTTTCTTCCATAATTCTGTCTGCTAACTAGTACAGAATTAACATAATATTCATGTGCATGAGTCAAGTCACACAAGTTCCTGTTTGTTAAATCAAATGAAAGCAGTTTCTACGTGGAGTATTAAAGGTATCATTGCTGTTGTAAGAACAACGTACTGAGTCGCTGAAATTGAATCTGTAAGGTGTATTTATTTTGACCGAATGAGAGTTTTGGTACATGAAAAGGATATACACTATATGGACAAATTCACTGGGAAAGCTGCTCCAAAACCAAGGGTATTACAATAGAGGTTATCCTGCTTTTGTTGGAGTAACTCTGAGCTAATAAAAAAAGCTAAGGCTAATGCTAGGCAGACCAGAGACGGGGGAGAGCTGACCATAGCCAAAGTAGCCTCACATTGAGCTAAATCGGCTAAAAGCTAACCCAGACTATTGCGTTGATGCAATCTCTTCAGCTTGCCAACTGCATGCCACGCTGAGAGGACACTGAGAGGACAGCAACACTTTTCCAGTAGGAAATCATCACAAAAAATGTTAGTGGTAGTGGTAATGTTGTAAACCAGCCAATAAAAGCCAATAAAAGTTTTATTTTTTCCCACAAGGAAAGCCCTTCTGAGGCCAAATAACAGGGTTGTATATAGGATTGTAAATCTGCTACTGAGCATTTTTCACCCAAACCTAAGCCGCATAATTGGAATACACATGAGAGGGTGCCTGTAACATAATTATCGTTTAAATGCATATAAATAACTTACAGTGAGAGCTAGTCTGGCTAAATTATTGACCACATGGCACAGTTTCTATGGTATTCCAGGTGGTTTCTATGGGGTTGCTGGGCAATTGCTGTGGTGTTCCTGATGCTATTTTTATTTAACTGTGTAAAACCAAATGAATTAATGAATACAAACATTTAAAAAATAAATAAAATACATCCACCTTTTCTCAGTGCAGAGAGACACATGCTGGATTTCTCATTGAGCGATCCCTTCTTATTAGGCTGAAGCTGTCTCTTCTCCTGACAGTAAGCAAACAATTGAGAATTGCATGCGCGTGTGTATAATGAAGGCTCATCATCACTGCTCGTTATTATTCAGATTCAGTGTTCGGTGTACAGAGTATACTGTGCTTTAGGCTGCACTGTATAATTCTGCACTGTATAGCTGTAATACCTGATAGGAGACCTAACCCAGGCTATAATGATTACCAGGACACTGTGTGTGAGGCTGTGTGTGTGCATATGCAATTGAGTTTGTTAAGGCTGCTCAGTAGTCCTGAAATGGAATGAACTGGTGCACGAGAGATGGACAGGCAGAAACCGAGGCATAGCTGGGAGGTAAAAGAGGGGGCAGTGGCTTAAAGATATACAGAGCTTTAGGCTGTGCTGCATAACTTAGCTTTAATAACTGAGATGGCCAAACTAATACTGGTTATAATGATTACCCAGGACACTGTGTGTGAGATTGTGTGTGTGTGTGTTTGTGCACATGCAACTGAGTTTATTTACCCAGCTCTGACCTTAGGACAAACAAGGCATCTCTCGCTCTCTCTCAGTCACTCACACACACAAACACACACCACAAACTTACCATCAAATTCAGCGGGGCCCACACCCACAATAATGATAGACATGGGTAAAGCAGAGGCCTGAAGAAAACACACACACATAATAATGATTACTGAGCTAAGTCGAGTACAAGCTTCCATGCAATTGACTAAAGCCTTCCAATTTTGGGAAATTTTAACAGACACAGTACACTGGAGCTTAGTCCTGTCTAATACAGGAGCATTTACACTGGAGAGTCTATAAAATGTGTACACAGTAATGATCCTCACAAATAAGCAGAGCCCTGGCTAATTTTCCACTTAATATGGTACTCCTAATGCTTGCATTATGCTTGCTCTTTTTAAATATAAACAGACATACTTGCAAATATGCAATGTACACACAGCTGAAGGCTGTATTCATGTGCCACATTATTAAAAAACTACAGTGTTGTCTGTTTAATAATCGTTGACTGTTGCTTAGCAGTGAAAGGCTGCTGTGAAAAACTACATGTTAACAGAATTGTTTATTGTGGTTATTATTAATAACATATTAAAGTATTGGTGACACCTGATTTGGAGAGGCCCCGCTTCAATGTAATAATTACACATTAACATATCAAGAACAAATGAAAAATCTTGCAGCACTGGTATGTCTGAATGCATTCAGTAGATTATCATTACAAGTGCCTTTTAGAAATAAAATTTGTGGAAAATCTGCTTCATAATTTCTTCATAATTGTTGGCTTTTTTATTTTTTGCTTTATTTGAAGTGTCCAAAGCCCATTTCTGTAGATATTAACCCGAGAAGTCATGAACATGTAACAGATATAATGCATACCATCTTAACATACTCAACATAGGCATGCTGCTGACACCAGTCTGTAACTGGATTTTAACTGGATTGAGTTTTGATTAAAGTCAGGGTCAGGATAAGGGTCAGACGGAGGGTTAGGATCAGGTTTTGGGTAAGGAGTAAGGTTAGGATATGGTCAGGGCTAGGATTAGGTTTTGAGTTAAGGTTAAGAACGAGGGTGAATACAGGGAATTTATTAGATATTTACATATTTTTGTATACTCATGTCACTCTAATCTAAGGAGATTTAAGGACACTTTTAGGACTGCACCTTCAGCGGGAGTCTACAAACCTCTGAAACATATAGAACATAACAGAACATGCACATTCTGGTTTTATTTGGATTCATGAGTAAACAGTCTCTCACACTGACGACGGCCTCTTTGGTCTGCACCATGTCTGAGATGACTCCATCTGTGATCATCAGCAATACAAAATACTGTGAACCATCAGTCACATCCTGCGCTGACCTGAAACAGACAGAGAGAAGACAGATGGCATGGAGGTGCCTAAGTCCACTGTGTACTAATACATATATCAACATGGTTTGGTATTATGTATCAACAAAACCAAAATCTACATTGTAATAATGTCTTATAATACTTTCTGTCATGTTGGTCCTCATTAGGCCCCACAGGCCCGTAAACAATAAATACATGTCACTTTGACCTTTCAGAATATGCCACCTAATCATAACTGGACAAGAATATGTATACCACATTTATAATGACACAATGCATTACTCTTTCATCATTATTCAGTGCTTGCAATACATTTGGAAACATTTCTAAAAGTTTTCAGTTCATCTTGAAAGATGTATTATGGACTTTTACTACAGGAGTCATTTGTAAATGACTGTCAGTGGTTAGTATGTGCCTGTGAGAGAAAGAGAGAGAGAGACAGAGAGAGAGAGAGAGAGGTGTATTAGCCCCCACAGCAGGCAGTATGGGGTCCCACCGGCTCTGTGTCTGATTGGCTCAGCATCACTATATGCCCACTGGGCAAAATCTCCAGCCAACTAAATGGCACAACTCTCTCTTCCTCTTCCTCTGTCTGTCTTTCTCTCTCTCTCTTTCACTGTTTGGACCGCTCACTCCGCCCGTCATTAATCCTCACTAACTCTTTGTCTCTCTCTCTCTCTCTCTCCCTCCCCACACACAGACCTTTTTACTGTTTACTGTAGAAGTTAGGCACCAACTATGGGGCATGAGGGAAGTGGTCTGAGAGTATAAATACCACAAATCAGTCTAAACCCACCTGCTGCCACCTAACAACAGCAGCGTGAATGGGAACGACAGAGAGAGAATGCTGACAAGTGTGTCCTCCCCCTCGCCCTTCTGTGTGTGTGTGTGTGTGTGTGTGCATGGAGAGCTCTTGAAGTTCCTCGTTGGTATATCTGTGCTGTTATGCAAGAGCCATCTCCACTCTCCCAACATGATATTACTATGGCAATGAGCCAGCTATAAATAAATGATGGGTATATAGAGAGATCAGAAATGAACAAAGACTCAGAAGAGCTAACTGACACAGCAGAGTGTCCTCAGGACAACATCCAAACTCAGAGGAGGAGGTCCTGTGTGTGTCTGTGTCTTACCGTGCTACCTGGTTAATGACTGGGGCAAAGTTGGTTGGTCCATAGAGCTGGACTGTTCTGAGGCTCTGGAAGTAAGCCTCCAGCACTCCCTCTATACCCACACAGTTTGGGTCTTCACTGTTTCCGTTCTTAAAAAAAATAATAAAACAAACAAAGAAAAACATAAATCACAGAAATTAATAGATATGTTTCTAATTATAAACTGAACAAGATCATCATATGATTAAATAATCATGGCACAATGATTAATCCTGAGTGCTGGTATTTTTGCCAAATGTTTGTTACCCTTCAAATGTAATGGTGCAAACACACTTGTAACACCCACCCCTTAACATGGGGTACAACAGCAACCACTTTGCAACACATGAGCAACCATGTGGAATACCTTTGCAACTGCCTAGCAACCACTTAGTAACACCCTAGCAACCACTGAGCAACATTCATGGAAACCGCCTGAAATACCAAAGCAATTACCCTGCCACACTGTAGCACCTATCTAGTGTCCACATAGCAATCACCAAGTAACCACTTAGCAACACCATAGCAACTATTTGGAAACATCACAGCAACCAATGTGGATACCATTGCAACTTCATGCCAGCCACCTGGGAAGGGTTTTGTTAAACCCTTTAAATAACAGCTGAATGTCCAACTTTCAGTCACAGATCAACTGCTTCATACCAAAGCCATTGTGGTATTGTTTCCAGAACTAAAACAAAGTGATCATTTAGTAAAAAGTCATGCACACAATTTTCTCTTTCCATTAAATGTTTTGTTCATGTCAGCCAATGTATGTTTGGTGTGTGAAGCAGTGTAGCTTAGGTTCTGTAGAACAGAAGCTACTAGGTTAGTGTAGCTAACTAGTGATGGAAGTACAGTAACCAGCAGTTTGGTGAGCAAGTTCAATAATAATTCTATATAATATCCCCTAAACCAACGGTGGCAAAGTTTCCTTCTCTTACCTCTGATTAAGATTCTTCAGATAAAATTGAAAAATCAGCTAATCATCGGTCTCAGAAGAGAAGAGACACTTGACCAAGGCTCTGACTGAAGTCAGGAGTCTTATTCTATCCTGAAGGACATCGGGGAAAATAATACAAGTTTGGCCTCTCTCTCATTAAATACAGGTTTCCTGGATCGACTGAAGTTGAGCAAACGAGTGGAGATATCTCTATATTAGCCGAAAGCTTGATCTCTTCAGTCTGGAGAAGAGGCTGGAGTGGCCTCTGGCAGTCTCCACGGTGCTCATGCGTGGCTGTGCATTAGATTGGTAGATCCGCAATAGCAGATTGGAGCGAATGACCCTCCGACCCTGACGAGCACAGAGTAGGAGAGAGGGAGATTGAATGGGGCCGGGAGTGAATCGCTTTTTACAGGAGCGTGGCCAGCCTTTTATTTCTCTCTGATTTTGGGGATTTCCGTGCGGCATTGAAAGCAAGGGTGACCTTTTCCGAAACTGCCTGACAGATTCAAATTTCTTTGGTCGAATTAAATTTGCTTCTGATTCAAACGATTCAAAGTCCGTCCTAACCTCTTTCCAAAAGCGTTTTCTGAACTTTTCCGCAGTGAAATGAGCTCAGTACAATTGTGCCCGTGGAGATGTACACAGTAAATTGGGCCCTGGTGAAAACGAGACAATGTGCAGTGAATCCTGAAGGTCAATGTATGGGTCATCATCATCTTTTATGAAATGCTCTCATACTGTCCTGAAATGACATTAACAACGAGAAGAGGAAACAGAGCGAGAAAAAGAAAGAGGGAGGAGGGAGAGTGTTTAAAGAATCCAAACAGAAGAACAAAGGCAGTGAGGCATCGTTAGCTAATGTATCACTGTTGTAATTGAAGTTGCTTTTGCATGACGCTGTTTCAGTACTGTCACGCTAAGGTGAGCTCTAATTAAGGCAAGGTGATTACAGTCACTGGCATATTGGAACAGGAAGAAAAGTGAATAGCTACAAACAGTTCTTGACAAACTAAATCAAGAACACCAAGTATCATCTTGCAACTCTACAAAGTTCCATCTCTGAGATTATATTCCATATGAAAAACAAGCATCTTACAAAGTCTCAAAGTCATATGTGGCAATGAAACTGTTTTGTGAAAAAAGTGTTATCCTGAACTCATTTGGCCAGCCTGGGCTGTGGGAAAAACATTAATGACCAAACATTGTATAAACAACACACATCACTTTAATGGTAAAATACTTTTGAGTCTGTGGAACTGACTAAAATGCCAATACCTACAGGAATTAATCAGAATTCCAAAATTTCCCTCTGCATTCTGGGAGTATGTAGTGATATGAGTAGCCTGAGTAGACTGATAAATCACTGTGCTGATCAGTTATTTATCTCAGTGTTACTGAATTCTACTAAAGCATGAGTAGACTGATAAATCACTGCTGATCAGTTATTTATCTCAGTGTTACTGAGCTCTACTAAAACCTGAGTAGACTGATAAATCACTGTGCTGATCAGTTATTTATCTCAGTGTTACTGAGCTCTACTAAAGCCTGAGTAGACTGATAAATCACTGCTGATCAGTTATTTATCTCAGTGTTACTGAGCTCTACTAAAACCTGAGTAGACTGATAAATCACTGTGCTGATCAGTTATTTATCTCAGTGTTACTGAGCTCTACTAAAGCATGAGTAGACTGATAAATCACTGTGCTGATCAGTTATTTATCTCAGTGTTACTGAGCTCTACTAAAGCATGAGTAGACTGATAAACCACTGTGCTGATCAGTTATTTATCTCAGTGTTACTGAGCTCTACTAAAACCTGAGTAGACTGATAAATCACTGTGCTGATCAGTTATTTATCTCAGTGTTACTGAACTCTACTAAAGCCTGAGTAGACTGATAAATCACTGTGCTGATCAGTTATTTATCTCAGTGTTACTGAGCTCTACTAAAGCCTGAGTAGACTGATAAATCATTGTGCTGATCAGTTATTTATCTCAGTGTTGCTGAACTCTGCTAAAGCCTGAGCAGACTGATAAATCACTGTGCTGATCAGTTATTTATCCCAGTATTGCTGAGCTGTGACAGGGTGAGTGAGAATTCAGTATGAATTTTGATTGAATAATTCTTTAACTGACAGCTCAAAAATGTTGTTCCTATCACTTACTGAAATTTGAAGCTTGCCAGGTTGAAAGCTAGAATCTTGAGAATTCCACACTCACAGAGTACACCTGCCACTCTTTACTCTGACTGTGTCATTCAATCTCTCTCTTCCTGTCAGTTCCTTTCTCTCCTCTCTGTCTCTCCCTATTTTTTATTTCTTCTCATCCAACACCCTCCTTCCTTTCTCTCTTTCTCTGTGTTCCACTGGCCGTCCCCATGGGTAAAGTGCATCAGAACCTCAAGGATATTTTTTTATCCTCTTCATTTCAATGGCTTATTTGTTGTCTAATTCTAATTGTGCAGAGGCTCACTTAAACGCACAATATGTCCTCTAAAACATCAAAGACCCCCTGAGTGTTTTCATCAATCCCCCTTTTCTTCTTTTTCTTTATTAAAGAAAGAAGCCAATTTTCAGTCTTGGGACTTGGACTGCTTGCTTGGCTTTATAACTCAGTATGTTCGCCGACCATTCTCTCCTCTCTGGCTCTCCTCTCCTCACTTCTTCTCTCCTCTCTTTCGCCTCATGTCTCTAAGTCACTCGAGCCTGTCTCTCTTGCCTCTGGGCTTAAGCAGACTCTTGAGTTACCATTGTGTGCTTCATATTTCATAACCAGAGCTTATTCTGGTCTTTCATTTTTCATAAGGTCCTTCTCACTCTCTTGGAGCGGACACTGAAGTCATGTGGATGTCTGAGGAATCTGAGTTAGAACTGGGTCCTGGGTTTTTAATAATATTAGATAAATCAAGGCTGAAGGTTGATTCAGGTTTAAAGAGCTCCGATCAAAGCATTTGTTGTGGCCAGAAGAATAGCTGATCTGCTATTGAATGGATCTAATCTGCTGGTGAATGGATTACAAGTTAAAAAATTCCCCAACATGGTTTGACATACATTATGGACAGTCTCGACAAGTCAAGAATTGATGTGGCTGATGTAATTTTAATACGGCTATGAGTTGCTGGTTTAAGGCTATATGAGTAAAGGACTGTGTTTTTAGATTTCAGCATAGAATGAAAAGAGGGCATTCAGGCATTCAGTTCCAACTTCAGTTTACTTACTTCTGCTGCTAATTCTGTAAAAGCAAAAAGTAATGTATTTACTCATGTAAAAATAGTGTACACATTTAAATCAAGTTCATTATTTTTTAGAATATTCTAAAACAAGACAAGTCTTGTTGTAACAAGACAACAAGACTCTTTTAGATAAGATGAGATAAGATAATCCTTTATTAGTCCCACAGAGGGGAAATTCTCAGTGTCACAGCAGCAAAAGGGTAGCAAGACACTCAGATGCAATTGTATATTCTTTTTTCCAGAGAAGAATGCAGTGGCATGAGATAAGAACCTGTTGTGCTTATCTTCAAGCTGTTGGAGGCACCAGAGTGGTGGCTTTTACGGTTATCTGAGCTGAATCACACAAGCAGATTTTGTTTACACTTGTTACTAAGGGCTTCTTCACACCTGCCATTAAAATGCGTCCTGGGTGATCCAATGCAGCACAAAGGTGGCCAGTGACCAGCACAAAGTATAGGTGTGAACAGGGTACAATGTGTCTCGACGATGCATTGTAATCTGATCACTTAAACCACCTTTGAAGGTGGTCAGAGACGCATATGACCACATTATTTTTGTAAACTTTAAAATGTTATTCATAGTGATATTTTCTTTTTGGGCGTATTTGTACAGTCATTCATTGGGACTGGACGTTTTTCATATAGTGTTTTAAGTTTGATCTATATTTATAACTTATATCACTGCTGTGATATGAAAAACACCACCCTTTTTGTCAATTTTCTGGATGAACAGACCAACAGAAATGCTCTAAACTCTTGTGTTACATTGACTTCCATTTAAAGTTGACAATATTTTTGCCTTCTCCTGTAAAGTCCCCTTTTTTCATTGGACAGCAATGAAATGAACCTTTAACCACATACCAAAACAACTTCTAACCTTCAAACCCCCAGTCATGTTTTGATGTCTGTAATATCAGCAAAACCATATAGGAGATTTTTTTCAATCGCAACCATTTGAAATTGTAATGAAAACTGTAGTCAAAACTGACAGTCCTGACAAAAAGTCTAAGAAGAAAAAACTCATGAAAGAAAAATAAATGAACCAAGCTGTATTGATGTGCTGCTGGAGATTTATTGTAATGAGCTCACCAGAGGAAATGCATGAGAGATTTTGCCATCCGGTGGCAGTTTGGCTCCAAAGCCATATGCAGGGAAAAGCTTGTCACTGTCGTAGTCCTGGATGATCTCCCCCACCGCCTTCAGTGCCATGGCGTAGGTGTTCATCTGATATGGACTCATGTAGTGCAGTGAGGTTGGCTGGGCTGGGTTCCCTGAGATCAGAAAGGGATTGGGAACACACTTTTTTTTAGTATGGCCTAATGAGCAGCTTTGGGATTAAGCATGAGTCCCAATCCGAATACCTATTCATTTTGATGTCAGGATGTGTGAGCACACTGTCAAATAAATTATAAATAGAAATATCCAAATGGCCTTTGGTAGTGTATTTAACAGTATTTATGCTCTGTATAAATTTCAAGTTCAATTGAAATTATGAATAGGACTGAATATTCAGTTATTCGAATATTATTTATTCTTCATAACCCCTCTCATTGATTCCCCCAGGGTCTTGCAACAAACAGGAAAAAAAAACGACCCAGTGCACCCTGGGCAAGTCACCTACAGAGTGATACGGCCCCTCGCTGTGGGTCAGCACATACTTATTACTGCATAAAAAAGCAAGGCTTCATTGAAGTCAGGAATTCAACCAATGATGCATTGAACGACTCAGTGGTGGTCTGCATCACGATGCAAAACTACTAGATAATCATCTGAGATCTGAGCTGCATAACAAGCTGGATTTATGAATGACTGTAGGCAGAAGGATGGGTCTGGCAGGAAAGAGGGTTTCTGAAGTATCTGGTGTTCTATGCAGCTGAATATTTCATGCTTAGTGCATCATTCAAGCCTTCTTTGTTTCAAATGAGAAGCGTGAGACTGTACACACCACTTGGGATCAAGACAAGTTCAGCATGACTGTAGGTAATTCATCATGCATGTACTGTGTCATTGAATTACATACACTATTCAGACCTTGAACATATGAACATTTCGTTTTTAAAGATTTAAACAAGGCAGGCATTTTAATTAACTCTGGGTTGGGCTTTAAAAGACGAAAAGATGACCTTTAAATTGAGGATTAGAGTTGTAGGTGTTGTTTCTACTTAAAACCCCATTAACCCTCTCATTACTCATAACATCAATGGTACTTCTCCTTGTGGTTATTTTTGTATTGAGGAAATAGTCTGCTCTCATGCTTTGTACATTTCTTCAGTTTTTAAGTTCATGGAAGTCCAGCATCCAGCTTCCATTTCTAAGTACAGGGAAACATGTTGAAATAGTAAGTGTTTCAAATAAATATGTATTAGCACAAACTTACCATTTGACGCAGTGAAATCTATAGCCACTGTGAAGTTGAGCTGTGTCCTGAAGGCCAAAAAACACACAATTTTACCCCATTTGTCAAGCTAATTAACTCTGTTCACATTATAAGCCTCAATGCCATTCCATTTTTGCTCAGATGTTATATTTCATCAAGTATGAATGTGTGGATAATTGATTCATTTTTGTCAATAATGTGAACAAACCAGTGTCCTAAAATGACCCGCATGCACACATCCAAATCAATAATGTCATGCGAAGGAACTTCATGTGTCACCAACAGCAGCAAACAAATGAAGTAGACACACAGCGTCTTTCATAGCGAAGATCATTTGCTCTGAGCAGCTCTTAGATATTTATTACTAGAGCAAGACGAAGGCAGACATTTTGTATGCATTGGTTTTGCACTGTTTACTAACACTAACGTCAGGTTAGGCACTGCTGCAACACTAACATTGTGGAATTGCAGTGGAGAATAACACACATATGAATTCTTATCTTATCTGTCTTATTTAGGTCTTCTTAGCCTAGTCATTTTGCCAGGACAACACATCCAATGTAGATTTGACTGGTCATATGTTACCATTGGTTTTTGTAAAATCTAATTTCCTCTTATCTTTAATTTAATGACTTACCTTTTATCTCACTGGTAAAAAAATCCAGTTAAAAAATGACAGCTTGGTTGCTCCAAGACTCAACATTCAGAGTCCATTGTAAGGACATTGAGGAGAACTCCACAGTGTGTACCCTTCTTTCTCTGCATCCTTTTTAACCTATACTGTAATTGCTTGGCTATTCATGCTGTCACAGTCTATGTACAGTCAGAATCTCACTTAGCTCATTCACCCAGCTAGATACACTGCTAAGGAACTCCTAGGAACCCTGGGTCTCTGGAATTGTCAATCAGCTGTCAACAAATTCGACCTCATCATAGGATTTGCAACTATACTTTCCCTTCACAGCTTGGCACTAGAGGGAAAGATTTGGACCACCCCAGGAGAACACACGGACACCTGTTGCCTTCTCCACTGCTTTACTCTCCCATACCTGAAGCCATCCCAAATGTCATCTTCAGAAGCAACTGTACTTCACCCAACCACAGCACTGAATCAGGCTGTTTCTTTGTGTAATTCTCTCTTCCACATGTCCTCAACTCCTCTCACACCTTTTTTGAAGGTCACAGTCAAATTTGACAGTTACCTTCAAGAGGAACATTAAAATACTTGTGTTCAATGTTTCCTCCAACAGCTTGCTCATCTCTACCACCAATTACTTCTTTTCCAGAATGACCTTCAGGTACCACTGCTAGCACACTCTACTTGGCCTCCTCTGGACATTTTGCCTAAGGATCATTGTCTTCCAGCCCTTGGCTTCCTGAATTGAAAGAAGATTGCTGCATAAAACAAAAGAACTACGGTCATAGCGGCAAAGGCCAGATTCTCTCCCTCATGACAACATATGCTCTCCACTTCCTGTCTAGTCACCTCCCTTCCTTCTCCGGAGGATGCCATGACTTCCTTTGGACAGTTCATCAACAAATTAAAAATCTGTAAGTCCAACCAACTGTAAGTTACTGTAAGTAACCAACTGTTCTTCTGCATACAAAACGAAGAATTACTGACTGTCCCACAACCTCCACCACTGAGCCTGATTCCTACCATACCATTCCAAGGAACCTCATTGATATTGTTCCATTTCTGACTTCTCAAGTTTGCCTGTTTCACTGTTTGAGTTTTAATGAAAAGCTTTTCCCAGATTCAACAAACACTACTACTATACTATAACTATAACTGCATTTCACACCATTTATTTTTCTCCAAAACTCTAGAACAGGCTATCTTGACACAGCTTTCATGGTCTTCACATCTTAAGAGGAACAACCATCTTGAGTACAACCAATTCAACAAGTTCAGACACCACCCTCTTGTCAGTCACAGAGGCTCTCCATAAAGTAAAAAAAAAAAATAATACAAATAAAAATACAGTAAAAGCTGCTCTTCATTCAGCGTCCTCAAGGTCTGCTCTTGGTTTTATTGTACTGCGTCAGGGTACGGTTGGGTTCTTGTCTTGTAGGTTCGATTCTCACAGTTACTTCACTTTGTAGCATTTTGTAAGTGGCTCTGATCTACTAGGTCGGAATTTAACTGTTCATATCCAGGCTCTGCTTTAACAACACAAAGAGTAAATGCGGTGTGTAAATGCAGTTTGAACCAGTATTTTTAAACAGAAATGGATTGCAAGTGTAATCTATTGTTTTCTGCACAAACAAATCAGCAACACTTAATGGATTTCTGAGTCAACCAGAGCCTGAGGCATTTAAATGAGGCACAAAAATCAACAAGCATGACTCTTCAGCTTACCCTCCTCTGATGAAGTCTACAAACGTGTATTCAGATTCAACTTTAAATGACAGCAGTGTCACCTTTAGAAAGAGAAAAACACATTCTTATGAGGCGCAGACACAAACACACACACAAACACACACAAACAGGCAGTGAAAACATAATGAGTTCAATCAGGTACGCACTGTTCCAGAGTTGACATATTTTTTCTTCTTTCCTTTCTTTTTTGGATTCAAAACCTGAACAAAGAAAACACAAAGATATGTGTTAGAATATACACATTATGGACAAAAGTATTGGGACACCTAGATCATACACCTACAGGACATGACATCTAAGTCTAAATCCATATGCTTAATATTGAGTTGGTCCCACTTTGCAGTTCTAACAGCAGATTTGGAACTCTGCAGTTATTTAGTCAGCAAAACGTTGGCGACTATGCGTCTTAGCATTCGGCGACTATGCATCTTAGCATTCAGCCACCCCGCTCTGTAACTTTACGTGGTCTGCCTCTTCATGGCTGAGTTGCTGTGGCTCCCGAACCCTTCCACTTTTCAAAAATAACACTCACAATTGATCATGGAATGTGATGTGATGCACTGAATTTGGCTAACTCGAAAGCTTTATTGCCAACAATAACACAATATTTTCCCTTATTATTGTCAAAAAAAATAATAGACTGAAGGGAGAATATGTTGATATAATATATTTTATTTATGTAGAAATGATGGACGCATTTGAATCAAGTAAGCGCAATGCATTTCTTCTTTGTGGTGTTTGCAATCTTCAATATGACTGAGGCAGTAATATGTTGTGTAGCCTGAGGCCAGTGGTGGCTGCCCTTACCTCATACACATTAAACTGGCTCTGACCTCGGGACAACTCTCTGTAACTGGTGGTGAACTCTCCGATAAAGTCATGACTGCAGGAAAGAGAGAGAGAGCGACTATATTGAGAGACAATCACTCTTTATGAATTCTCCAGAACATCTATCCCCTCTCAGCCTTTCATTATGTGAGTGACATTTCCTCAAAATCATAAAAAAGGACTTGTGCCATCCATTCTCTGGCACTGGACCTCATTTGTCCATCCACCCATCCATCCTCTTTTCCATATCTTTCTGGTGAGGGTCACGGTGGGTCCAGAGTCTACACGGATTCAAAGGCACAGAAGAAAGGAAGAAAAAATGCCAGTCCTTTATAGGGTATCGTACATTGCCATGGGCAATTTGATATAGCCAACTCCTGGGAGGAAACTGGTGCACCTGGAGGCACACCAAACTCCTCTCAGACAGTGACTGGAGAAAGAATTTAACCCACAATCCTTGTCGCTAGGAGCTGCGCAGCACACACACCACCTGCTGCGTGACCAGGCCACCCAACCTCATCTGTCCTGCTCTTAATACATTTACAGTGATATTTTCAGCAACTTTATTAATGTTGGTAAATAATGGCACTTAACATGAAAATATAATTTTAAAAAATTATTTGATTTAGAAGGTAATTTAGTATATTCTATGACCCAGAAAAACATCAGAGACTACCATATATTTACTTAATGTCCTATCAGAACACTGCAAGTAAAAAATATTTATTTTTCAGCATTTAACAAAAAATTGCACAGAATCTTCAACAACTAATACAAGATCAGATGTTTCTTTTATCTTTATTACAGCTTCTATTATTTTAGGAGACTTGACTTGATATTTTCACACTTCCAAAATTTAGTCTTATAAATTAGAGCATTTTCTACTCCTCACTATCCAAGTCATCCAACACATTCAATGATGTTGAAGTCCAGACCCCTCAAGTTTTCAAACCAAAAAGCACCCAGCACCGTCTTCCATTTTAGGGGTCGAGAACTCCAGGTAAATGCAGACGGCAGGCATAAACATAGCAAAAGAGTGAACATTGCCTATGTTATTACATGCATATGCCACAGTGGTTCCATGCACACTCAAAACCTAGTGGGCAGAGTATGAGTTACACTTACAAGTAGATTGCCCTTACTCTAATCTGTCAAAATAAGGTCTGATCTTTTGATTTAGATGAACGAGTGAATCAGTTGGCAGTACCAAATTGGGAGAAAAAGTGACAAATTTGACAAAAAACGAAATGTATAAAATTACTTATATAGTTGAATAATTCAATATATAACTGAATTTACAGTAATTAAGAGCTGTGTATCTCTTGGAATAAGAACATCATGGTCCTAACCATGGTCATTTACCTTTTCAATAAATATTTTATTTTATTGAACTGAAATGGCTTTTTTTTTTACTGAGGGTACAAAAAGGGTTAGACATATGGATCACACTTTATGCCCTGACAGGTTACAAATAAATGTGTGGTGTCTGTGTGTGTGGGTGTGTGCGTGTTTGTCACCAGACAATAACTGTACAAGGTCAAGGTAAGAAGAAATGGGACCTGTGTCATTTCCCTCTTGTTGTCCTGTCTTTCATTGACAGCACACACACATACACCTTCTGCTTCACTTCCATCAGCTCTTAACTCTTCTCCTCCTCTTATCCTTGCCCTCATCCTTTCAGAAAGTCATGTAAACTCACAAGCCTCTATCAGCAGAGCACTGGCCCGTTCACTCGGACATGTCCCAACCTTTTAGCTTGACCGGGCTACAGAAAGAAAAGAGCAAGGCAATGATGTACAGCAAAGAGCAAGGATATAGAATTTACCTTCCGTCTCTGTCCCAGTCATACACATCTACCTTAACGGTCCTGCAGGAGGGTCAAAGAAGAGAGTGGAAAAGATTCACAGAGATGGAGGAGAGAAGCAGAGAAAGGAAGATAACAAAAGAAGGAGAGTGAGGATGAGAGAGACTGCAATCACATCTAGAATATTGTGGAAAAAACTGCAATGCAAATATTTTGAGCATCGTACAAGCTAACGGGCCAAAGCAGACAAATATAGGGACATCCTGGGGACGTTCATGTACTTGTTATTCAGATTCAGTCCAGTTTGTTGTGGGCAAAACAGATAATTGCTGAGAAAAGCTGGGAAATCACTTACGGCAGCACAGTCACACATACCCAGAGAATAAAAGCCCCCCACCAACACCCAATCTTTTGTCATTATTTGGACATTATCATCAAAACCTTATTTTTATTCAACAGTGGGGCCGCACTCCTGCAGAGTGCTTTTCACAGCTGTCCTGCAGAAATGGAGAACAGTTTAGTTTTGCATTTGAATAGAGACAAGCACTCTTGTACCATCTCAAAGATGTGAAAGTTTGGTTTGCTGTTTGCATAGTTTTCACAACATTCCATGTACAAACAGTGGCACTGGATTTATCTGGATTTTCTGCATGTCTGCTATATGGCAGATTCTTCAGCCATATACTTTTATGTTCCCGGGATATATAATTATGTTAGCAGTACTAAAAAATAAACTGCTTAGCTATCAAATATGTAATTTTTTATCACCATCAAAAGTAAATATGGGCCAAAATAATATTTTTTTCACGTTTATACATCAATATTTTGTTAGTTTGGCCTTGTTAGTTTATCCCCAGCCCAGACTCCAACAAAAAAGTGATCAATTCTTAAAAAAACTTGTGTTTTTATAATAACCTAAAAAGACACATTATGTATTATATTATATCTAACCAACTTTTACATATTCATGAACAATACATTACCGCAACAGCCTTTGATTTCTTGACAAATAAAACTTAAAAAGAAAATATATAAAAACAATTATTGATTATTGATTATTATTGATAATTGTATTTTTTAAAAGTTATGATAGTAAAGAATTAAATGCATGTATAGATGCACTAATATATATTTGTGTGCATGTTAAAATTTTTTGATCATGCTTTGAATATTTGTGGGCATGAACTAAGTTCTAAATCTCTGCAGAATAATCCCCCCTCCCCCGCGTCAGCTATGCATACATTTCTGCATATGCCCTTTAATATGCTGTCCTTGTGTGTGGATGTGTTTGAGTCAAGCTGGTTTGCACAAGCTCTAAATCTCAGTGTTGAGTGCAATAACACCAGCGCTGGCCTGATGAAATAATCGGCCGACTGCTGGCATTATTCTGCCCACCACTGAGAGCACCACAAATCCCACAATCCTCCTCTCTGCCTGCGGCTGAACAAGCCATCCAAACATATGCAAGCTTAGCAAGAGGCGCCGGCTCCTTTTGGCTCTGGCAGTAGATACTGCCTGAGGGTAGAGTGCTGTTAGGTTGAGACTGGCCTGAGTAGAGGCTGCTATGGGTTAGGATTGGTCAGCATGCACTCTAAAGTTTAATATCCACCCCCTAATGTCCATGCCTCAGCTGCTAACAGAAAATAGTCAATGTGTGTTAATGTGCTGTTCATCAATGACAAATGTGTATAATAAGTCAACAGGCACTATATATTTATTTATGGGAGAATTATGTCAACACACAGTGCATGTGTATGGGGCTGCATAGTCACTGATAAGAGTGCCCATGCCAACCCCTGTCCACCAGTGAAAGTGCTTACAATGGACAAGCTAGCCAGATCTGCTTTGGCAGCCCACAGATAACCAACATATAGGTCATAATTCTTTGGACTATCATTGTATATTATAGTGTAATATCCATGTAAAATCATTTTTGTCAAGTTATCCACCTCTACATGTACTCAACACTCAATACACTTCAAATATTTATTATTATACTTAGCTCTGTTGTCATTATGTCATCACTGTGGACATATCTTAAGTTTTTTCATTTATTTTATGGCTTTCTGGCTTTGTACTAATTATTTGAGATGTTTACAGTCATATAGGGATGGCATATTAGAACTATTTTATACATTTACCAGCAGCCTATTTTTGAAAAAAGTGTACCTCAAAACCCATTAAAAGTTGAGAATTCAATCAGCTCACCTGTCATAGTCACCGTTACACAGTGCACGCACAGGGATGGTGAAGGGCTGCCATACTGGATTCAGTGTGTTTTTGATCACCTCTGTCTTATGGCAGATAGTGAACCTATGACACACAAACACAAATTGTTCCTCATAAATAACTCACACTGACCCTTAGATCAGTGATCAATGACCTTAGATCCACCTTCTTGCAGACGTTTGCTTCCATAAAAAGTCTCTCTACCTGATCCATCTAAATACTTCCTTCAGAAGTGCTTGATCAGCTGAATGAGGGGATATATCTGGGTTGAAGAAGAAACCTGCAGATTTATACCAATTTATTTCTTTCACACCCTATTAAAATGGAAAAAGAGTGGAAAATGTATTATTTTAATTAATACCACATTTGTACCACTTCCTGCTTTTGTTTTTTTAGAATCTTAGGAAGCTGCTTAGAAGAGCCTATAACACCTGATTGGTTGGACAAGGTTTAAGGAGTCTTTAAAATCTTTCAAATTTGCATTACCTGGCTGTTCTTCACAATGACTGTGAACAATCCATAGCCCTAACAAGCTATTTAAGATCTGAGACCTTGTAGAAATGATAAAAAAAGTGATTGGTGAAATAGTGCGCACAGGCTTATTCTGCATAAAGCCGAAAGGATGCTTTTAGTTTGTCATTGTTTGACATTAAAATAAACAGAATTCCTGTAATTAAACTTGTAATTAATTATATATAATTGAAATAATTGTAAATCTAACATATGGTAAATTACAATTACTCTAGATTTCTATGGGCTAATAGACATGTTAAGGTGACTAATATCTACTTGTTGCTGCTTGCAGAAAGAAAAAGAGTAAAGAAGAGAGAGAGAGACCTCTTCCCTGCCAGCTCACTCACGTTCCATCCTCGTTGCTGCGGTAGAACACCAGAAAAGGATCAGATTTTCCAAAGAAGTCTTTCTTGTCCAGTTTGTTGGCACACAGCTGCATAGTAGCGATATCCTGCAGGGATAAACACACACAGAGGGTGGGCGAACTGGGAAAAAACACTTTCACACAGCAGAGAGCTGAGGAAAGTCCCATCTTCTACAGCTGTTGTTCACCACTCTAAACAAACAAGAAAGGCTATGAAAGGGTCAAACTCTCAGACATGAACATACGCAGGCAAATCCTAATATGAAGATATCTAAATGAAAAAAGGACATAATGTTGAAATTGTCCCTTAAACATACAGCTCATGTTGATGCTGTTACAGGGAGAATTGCATCTTTGTCATTACCACTTTATTGCAATGCCACGTTGTTTTTTGTATCATATTTGCGTAAAAACCCTGTAATATTACTCTACTGTGTCAGTCCATATGCGTCAGCTTGTCCATGAGGGGGAGCTCAAATGGCAATGATATCTTTACAGCAGTGAATTAAAAGTGAATTACGCTTGTGAATAATACTGCTTTAAAATGGCTATTTAAAATGGCTGTGTTAAAAAGGTCTCATATGAAAACCCAGAATGGAATAAATATCTCCTTTCAAGGACATACAGAAAGGACACAGGCCTTAACATCCTGAGGGAATATTTACAATCCACACAATTATCCTTAAAAACCAAATATACGCTCAGTCTTCTGTGCACTTGCTCTCCTACACATACACACTCACTCACAGAAAGTGTGAAATGAGACAGCTCATCTGCCTTGTGTAAATATGCTGTAATGAGGGTTTTATCCTGCTGGAATCACGGGCGGTAAAGCACTGGCAAAAACAAACACTCCTTCTCATTTCTCTCTATTTACCATATTAATGTGAGCTGCACATTTCTCATAGCCATCACCCATAATCTTATCCGCATTAGCCTCCCACCTCTGAAGAAGGCTGTAAGCTTTCTCAGGTTATTAAAAATTGGGGGGTTATGTATCTGTTAAGTGTGTATCATAAAGGAATCTTCAGTTACCTCCAATATAATGCTGTTCTCAAACACTGCAGACAGGGGAACTCCAATAAACCACAACAGAGATGTTTCATTTGATTGATAACATCAATCACAATCATTACAGCATAGCTAAGTGTAAAAGTAACAGTAACAGTCTAGTATAACTCAATTGCACATAAAGTATATTGCTCCCTCGAGCTGGCGAGACAGCAGCAGTGAGTTATTAAGGAAGCAGCTTCACGTATGGTGAGCTGAAGAATACAGTAATTGATCTGGAGATATAAAAAGGCCCCAACACTTAAGTGACTGAAGCAGATCCATAGGAAGATTTAACTTGAGTTCAGTGAAGAGTGAAGCAATGGTGTTTAAGGGAATCAGGTAGTTTCTAACTGAAAAAGACAAGAGAGCGAGGAAAAGAAGAGAGAGAGGTGGAGAGTGCCTCCTAAGCTTTCAGAAGCACATACAGTAATTACTTTAAGTATTTAATGTCTTTATTGGCTTAGGACGAGCGTTTAGTGTTGAAAAGCCATTAGAGCACATCTAATGTGGAATTTTGCGACTTTCCTGACAAGCAGATGGTTAGCAGTACGCATCAGTGACGTGACTGATTCAATTTAGCTTGCAGCGCATTACTGTAGACCTTTCTTCTTCATACAATAGCATCACTGGTCTGGCAGATCAAGTGCCAGAACACTTCTACTTCAGCTTTTCCAATTACAGCAGAAAATGCAGCATTTAAAAGCATTTTATAACGCTGTGAGGAGAGCACTAAGCACACATGATGCAACACTTCAGCACCAGCTAAAAAGTAGGGTTGCATGATATAGATGAAAACGGCTATAGACACAGCTTGTCTAGTCCCTGTAGAGAAGTACTGCCAATAGAATAGGATTCTCTGGACCAGATACACATCAACATATTGGCACCATGCCTGATACCAGGTGTGGGCTAGAGGGGTATAAACCCTCCTGCCCTAGCACTGAGCTGTGGAGCAGTGAAACTGTGTTCTCTGGAATGATGGATGGCACTCCCTCCAATATATTGTGGATGAGGTGGGGAGTTGAGGATGAGGTCAGGTGGTGATCATTCAACATCCTGACCTCGCTAATGATATTGTAGCCTTTTTTAATCCAGCCACTGATCAGGTGTCCAAATACTTTTGTCCATCTAGCATATTACGAATGTCTATGACTCCCAATATATTAAACAGACAGTGGAAAATGTGACTCAATGATTGTCCTACACTGTTTTGACCAAAATTATTTGAATTCGATTAGCTGGATCATGTGGCTTTTATTAGCCAAAATATTAAAATGGAACTGGGATTGTCTGGTATTCCAGATTGTCTGGGATGCTCACTGTATTCAATAAAAATGTAGTGACTGATCAGTTGGGTTATTTTGCATATTGTGGCATTTGTGGCATCAGTATTTACAAGGTGAATGTAGTCATAACATTAAGTATTGTTCCAAGCGCAACCCTAAACCCAAAGCGCAACTCTACCCCCCAAGTGCAAACCTAACCCCCAGGCGCAAACCTAATCCCCACACGCAACCGCTTTTCTGTCTGGTGCTCCCCAAGAGGTTAAAAAATTTAAGTTCTGTAACTCCACCCGAACTGGTGACGTAACAGTGAGGAGTTTTCCCACTATTACACAGTGGTGGGTCGCGACCTTCCAAATATTGACGCTCCCACTGGTCACCTTGGCAATGTCTGAAGCAGAAAAGCTTTTGATTGTCTACTTTCTATCATTTCCGTGTCGCACTAAGCCTCACCTCCACATGCTTGCTATCAACCTGCTAACGTGATTGTTTTTAAACCTGCTGAGAGGGTGGAAGACCTGCTGATATTGAGGGTAGGTATACACTCTGTCATTTAAACTTCCTCCCACATGAGTTCTGAAGTCTTGGCCACAGTACAATGGATTGGCATGTGAAACTGGAGCTTTCGGTGCATTACCCCGTTTTTATACTGCATAAGAAAAGCAGCCTTTTATATTATATTTTGATGTAGTGCAGCACTTTTCCCACCAACTTTGTTACAGTTGTTTTACAGTTACTGTGAATGTCTCAGTGAGTTCAGTATGTGAATGTTCCATATGTACAAAATAAAGCTACAATAATCTATTTATTATAACTATAATCCTTATTTAAAGCACATAACTTCACTTTAGGAGATGATATTTGAGCAGCCCTGCTAGTGAGGTGCATAGCAATGTGATGCAAGGACCTTGCTGTCCTCCTCTCACTGCGAACGAAGCCAGTTTTGCTGAGGGGGAAGCCCTGTAACAGATGGTGTTTGGCACAAACAGGAGTGTGAATGTGAATTCCAGCAGCAGAGAATGTGAATTCCCATACCCTACTAGCCAGTGCTTTTACCAGGTGTGCCCTTAAGGGGTGCCTTGAAAGCAATTTCCAACCCTGTAATGGAAGCAACACTGGACACTACTATCCAATCTGTCATTCAGGTCCACAGCAGAAGGAAACTCATAAATGATATTTTAGCAAGGATGCAGTGACTTGGATATTATACATGTAGACATAGATATTGCTGCTACTGCACAAAAATCTTGCATTTCCATTTTTGTCATTTTTCACTTCGTGACATAATGTGATTTCGGTGGTTGTTCTTTACATTGGGTCACAATTTCATAATGAATAGACCAATAGAAATGCTCCAAAATGACTTGTGTCAAATATTTAATTGAATGTAAAAGAATGTTTTTTCTACCCCTGTAAAGTTGCTATTTTGGAGATATGGGGTTTTGACAGTGGCAGTATTTATATTGCAGTCCCCTAAACAGCGCTCATTTAAAATTCATGAACATTCAGCCTGAGCTACTCTTATGAAGTCTTATGTAACATACATGCAGTTGCATCACTGCTGGACTCCAGCACTCATTCATTATCTAGGCCATTATGAACTGGCTGACTGGAGGAACATGCAATCATCTCACCATCCACTTCTGCTAATTGCTGCTTCTAATTATTTAATTATTCCAAGAGAAAAGCTGAAAAAAGAAATAAATAATTCATGCTTTTGAAAGGAGGAATGTTATGGTCCATTAGTTCCCTTAGCTTTAAATGTATTTGATTAAAATGTTAGTCTTTCACTCTCTGCCAGAATTGCTGTTTGTGTGTGTGATTTTTTATAAAGCGATATTTATTATTCAATACAAAGATTCTCTGGTATTCACTCTAATTCAAAAAGATGAGTTTGTGAATGAATAATGCAAATGATTCATTAAAAAGTTGCCAATCATGAGCAAAAACCAGCAACAATAACAATTTTCTATTCACACAGAACCAGTGCTGACATTTAAACTTCATAAAGGCTTCATCTGAATAATTTGAGGCTGAAATGTCAGCATGGTTTTAAGTTTATACAAAAAAGACACATGTATGTGGCTCATTTTAACCATTTTCAACTAATAAGCAGAACATTGTTTAAAATAGTTAAAGAACTAAATGAGGAACTGAATTTCTGTTCCTACTTTAGATGTAAAAAGGTATGGAAGTGTTAAGAGGCACAATCAGGGTTTTATACTATTGGCTTTGTTTGTATACAGTGTGAACATTACCTTCTGAATGTATTTTAAGTTTCCAAGCAGCTAGCAAACCCCACTAAAACCCAGCAACAACAAGAGTGTAATATAGAGCTTAAAACATTACTACTACATCTTCTTCAGTGGTTTTCAAAGTTAATTTGGAGAATTCTGTCCTGATATCCAGGACTTTTTTTCTCAATGTTTTAAGTGATTAATTCTAAATGGTCTGAGAGAATTAGTGGAATAGTAGTTTTTTTGTTTGTCTGTTTGAACTTAAATTTTAAGAAAAGGTTGGGCTAAATGATAACATATAATTATCATGTTTTTGTAGCTGATACCAAGATTAAAATTAATTCCACATTTGTCTTTTAACTTCTTGTTTATGCTGGCTGCTGCTATCTTTACAAATGTGGACAATACTTTTTCACAGATTACCTTCCAAAAGTGAGCTCACAAAAGGACATGAAGTCCAAAAACATTTTTGTACATAACAAATGACTTAAGCCTGATATGACTGCTTTTATTTAGATGGGATGTTTTTAGCTGCTGTAAAAAAAGCAGAGTTCCTTATTTCAGTGATGCAGCCTCTGGTCATTAGCATTAGCAGTAATTTGGTCTGAATGCTGACTAGCCGACAGTGGGGAAAGTCATCAAAAGCCTGGCTTCTGAGTAAATCACTGTAAGTGCAAGATGGGGGACAAAACTAAGCAAATGCAGCCCTTATTACAGGAACTCTTTAAACTAAGGCAAGGAACAGAGAAGAGCCCAGCTAAAGCTAAGCGGAGACTACCTACACAGATTGCACACTTTGCTGTGCCAGATACTGGCGAAGGTGTCCTTAAATAATCATTTAATCACACATAATAATAAACTATAGAAATAGTTTTTTTTTCTTTATCACAGTTTTAATTGTAAACACACACAGCTCCAGGTCAGCAGGGAGAAATGCCTGCAGAGTTCACTCATTCATCAATGCAAGGACATTCGTACCGCAGACGTTTTATGCTGCTTCATGCTGCTAGTCTCTTTTCCCTGTAGTCTGATTCTCAAAATAACACAAATGAATCAATCAGTATGTGCAAGAATAATGATATAGTAAATATTTAATAAACATGACATCAGAAAATGCTTGATTTAACATCGGAAGTTCAAATAAAGAACTATAAAGATGGTGGCGCCCTCATTTTCTCAGCATGTAAGGTGAAGAGATATTTCAGGCAAGATTATTTTATAATCTAGGTTCTTTTTGACAATAGACCTCAATATAAGTGTGTGTATGTGCAGCAGGGGTTAAAACGTTACTGAAGGCACTTTTGGAAAAGGTCCTATCAGGATTTTTCCTGTGTACTAAAATAACGGATTTATATCTGATTTACTACATAATGTACATTAAAGTTATTTTTGTTGTTATTGGAAGAAACCAGCATAGACCCAATCTTAAAAAATGTCCCATTAAGCAGCCAGCTTGGGGCAGCCAGCACAACAGAGCTGCCAAATTCATCACAAATATTAAAACATATCTCAACAATCCTAAAATATGTGGCTTCAAAAATCTCTGTCTGTGTGTTAGAAAATGTAACATCACACAAGCTGTGTCAACAATGGGTGCAACTTAAAGTCGCTGAATGCATTCATTAGAAGGAGTTTCCACAAACATTTGTAATAAGTAATAAGTAATAAGGTGCTTCTAGTGGTTGTTTGACTGATGCCTTGAAAGAACCACTTTCGGTTCAATAAAGATCCCATGTCTGTAACAGAGATATAACCTTGTATGTAACAGAGATAGAACCATGTCTGTAATAGAGACAGATGAGTGGGAATACCTTCTTAAAGGTCACTTGATGTAAAGATTCTATAAAAATGTAAAGGTTCTTCACGCTCACACACATCTCTATCACAAACAAATGTCATAGCATATGTATTTTTTCTATGGCATCATTCAAAGAACCTTTTGAAGCACCTTATTTTTAAGAGTGTATCATGATATATTGGCTGCCACATCATCCACCCTTTTGAGTGTATATGCTGAACCTACCCTGCAGTTGCTGAGTTCCTCAGCGGTGAAGATGATGGTCCCACACTTCTTCCCTGGAATTCCACTGGAATCAACAAAGAGAGAAAGAGAGCACACAGTTAATCATTTGCGAAAGTCCAGAGCATAATCGAAACATCAATACTGCTCTGTGTATGCTTATCTTTGTTTCATTATTAGTGGCACATATGATGGATGTTCTGTGATGGAGAATGTATGTGTGTGTGTATATGTGTGTTTGGCAGCAGTCAATAAGCCTGTTTGTCTGCAGTGTGTGGTATGTATGGACAGTGTGTGTCTGTGTGTGGTAGTTATGGTGCCTTATGTGGAAATCTGAGAGAGTTTATATTGTTCACAACTATCTGTGTATTTAGAGGGTGTGAATGTGTGTGTTGATAGACTTATTTTTTTGGTGTGTGTGTATGTGTGTGTGTGCACAGTAAGTAAATGAGGGTGTTCAGTAAGAAGTTGGTGTGTCAGAGTGAGAGGTCTAAAGGGCAAGAGTGTGAGCTGCAAACACAATTACACTCAACCCACAGGAGAATCCCCATCACTCAATACCTCCGCACAACACACAACCGCTATGTCTCTCACTCAATATTAGCCAGGAAATTACAGAGAAGTGGTGTGAAAGTCCTCCTCGCTCTGTATTAGAGTGGCAGGAGGTGAAGTCAAGAGGAAACAAAGTGAGAAATTTCTGCAGGGTTTGTGACAAGAACAACAACAGAAGAGAAACAGTGAAGGAATTAAAAGACTACCCTGATACTGTTCACTCTAATTTCAATTTATCATAACTTTATTTTTTATTACCCCTTTAAGTACCATGGACAGTTATTTTGATGTTTCTCTGTATTTAGATAAGAACCGAAAACCTGAAGACTCAAAATGCACTCATCAAAGAAGTCAGTGGTGGCTGAATTCTGTCAGTAAACATTTATGCAAACACATATTGTTGCTGAACACTTTCATGAAGTCTTCAGTCAAAGGTGTTCATTAAAAAAGCACCTAAGTGCAGTATAGGGACAAAGGTATTCATTTCATTTTCATTCACTCTTTATTCCAAAATCCTGCTTTTGTTGGAGTACATGTCTCTACTGTCTGTAGGCACACAGCAATCATTCTCCAGGAGAATTTACAAGGAAGCCAGAGTTTAGGACTGAAGGAGAATGATGAAATATTATTTTATAATATTATACATTTTTGTTACCTTTTTTTACCCAATTTCCTCCCCAACCCACTCATTAGTACTCTCCCCGCTATCATATGTAATGCTGGGAGGGTGAAGACTGACACATGCCTCTTCTGACACATGCGCAACCAACCACTGCCTCTTGTTATACTGCCATTTTTGTCACCAGGCATTTAAAAATGCCTTTAAAAATGCATTTAATGCATTCATTGGTTAATGCACTGAGAGGAATATGCTGGGTACCCTGCTCTGAGCGAGTTATCTACCCAGCTGGAAAGAGCAAGGCCAATTGTGCTCTCTCAGGCTCCAGCTGCTGATGAAAGGCAGTTTGACAGGGGATTTTTGTGCGACATCAACTACGTATGTGTTAAATTTAACACTGTAAGTAGCGATTCAACAATGGAAAATAGATTAAACAAAAACATAAAGCAGTGTAGCATAGTGGCAAATGTGTGTCTATAAGACAGGGATAACATACATTATACACAATACCGACAAGACACAGCTGAGAACAATGATTTGTGAGAGGAGTTATAAACTACACACAAGTGACATCGATTAGAGGGCAGAGCTAGGGCAGCAAGGAGAGAAGTCAAGACAGAAGGCAGTTGAGAAACCATGACAGAACCCTCTGAAATGATTGCCACTGTTGGTAAAAACAGAAGACTATGGGGATATCTTTTATCAGCTTTGACTAGAAATCAAAACTACCAACAAAGATATTTTTCCATAGTCTTTCTGCCTCATCTTTATCAAATATGCCAATAATTGTGAAGAACACTATAACTCTTAGAGGTGCCAAAGACATTTCACAAATGACAAAAGCGTACAGATGATCAGTCTGTACCTTAAGAGAAAAATCACCACCTCACACATTAATTTCTCAGCAGAGACTAAATCATATATTCAGAGATGAATGAGGCAATCAATGGCACTGTCATCTCATTAAATGTTATATTTGGAGAAGACAAGAGTGGAATGGGGAATCCCTCCATTATAAATGTCTTCTGTAATAATGCTGTGTGACCTGCTCTCAGCCCTGCCTGAGTGTAAGTACTCTGTAATGAGCAAAAAGAGCAGAAAAGAGGGTTCTGATAAGCACATTACTGCAGCCAGAGCAGACTGAGGGAATGCATGTCTATATAAAAAGAGTGACCATGTAATGAAAATCCTCTTTTAAGCAAGTCTTTCCCAGGGCTTGGAAATATCTGGGATTTTCTTAGGGAACTCATGGGCAAAATCTAAAAAATAAAAGTGCTACAACTTATTCCTTGGGAGATGTCATAGATGATGCACTCTGGAATTAGTGCCACTGTTGGTAAAAACAATCAGAAGAGACCCATGTTTGTAAAACAAGTGTGAAGAAGATCAAGGGAAGGCTGTTGAAACCTTAAACGTTTTACACTATCTCAAACTTGGTTCCTTAGTAGTTCTTCCATGACACAGCTTAAGAAACCCTTTGTAGAACCTATATACACTAAACACTTAAAAACATCAACATGCCTTCAGGGAAAATGCATTTGCTTATGATTCATGGATCACAAAGGTCATAGGAGTTAATTCATTTCAATATTATCCAGAAACTAAATCCTTTCTTCTTGAACAGATGAAATACAGTCCTTTCTTTCCAGGACTGTCATTATATTGGTATTTCTGTCAAAAGCATTTAAGTGAAACAATTATAGTATTTAATTACAATTCAATGCAAATCTGAGTTGTGTGGAAACCTACATGGCCCAAATTATCATTTTAATTAGTTAGTTACAATCACCAAAGATTTATTAGGAACATATACTAATACCGGGTAGGACATCCTTTGGCTCTCAAAACAGCCTCAGTTCTTTGTGGCATGGATCCACCAGATCTTGGAAACATTCCTTTGAGATTCTGGTCCATGTTGACATGATTGCATCATGCAATTCCTATAGATATTTCATGAGCACTTCCAAGCTGCAAAACTCCTGTTCTACCACATTCCAAAGAATTTCTATCGGATTCAGATCCAGTCACTGGAAAGCAGCCTCAGGGAAGCACCCTCGGGGAAGCAGCCTCAGTTCTCAGTTCATCCATGTTGATATAATTGCATCATGCAATTCATATAGATAGTGTCAGGAGCACTTTCAGGCCATAAATCTCTCATTTATCCACATCCCAAAGGTGGTCTATAAGATTTAGATTCTGTGACTGAGAATGCTACAGGAGAACACCGAACTCATATTTACTGTCATGATAATGAAACCAAGTCTGAGATTCAAGATGAAGATTTATCTGACCAGGCTATGTTTTTACGGTCTTCAGCTGTCCACTGTTGGTAATCTTGTACTCATTGCAGCCTCAGCTTACTGTTCTTGGCTGACAGAATTAAAACCCACTAAGGTCTTTTGCTGCTGTAGCCCATTCACCAGCTGTTGTGCACTGTGGGATGCTCAAAGTTATCTGAGTTACTGTACCCTTTCTGTCAGCTCCAACCAGTCTGTCTACAACAATGCATTTCCTGTCATTCACTGGATGTGTTTTCTTTAGGGATGTCCTGAAGTCTCTTATTGCTGAGTATATTCACCTCCCTGAAATAAACTTAGAGACTAACTCACACCCCTCTGACATGTGCACAGCCAGCCACACCTCTTTTGCGAACTGCCGCTAATGTGACATCACCAGGCAACCAACCCGCCTGGAGGGAAGCGCTGTGTCCCTGGCTCTGATGCACCAGCTAGCAGTCGCCAGTGACGGCCAGCACCACTCTAGTGTGATGTAGGGGAGAGCGCCATCTACCCACCCTAGATAGAGTAAGGCCAAAAGCTTTGACTCGGAGCCCCGGCTGCCGATGGCTAGCCTCTGATCACAGTGACAGCATCTTAGTCCTCTGGACCACTCGGGGCAAGAATTTTGGGCTTCTGGCACACTGCAGACTCTCTTTTATTAACTCTTTTATTTACCTTTTGAGAATGTCCTTACTGCTGCTGGCTAGGAATAACATCTGTTAATGGCACCCTGAGGACACCAGACAACACTCTGAACTAGAAATTGGACTGGGATTAAGATAGCTACAACCAGATCTATTAAAATATGCTTGGATAAGCCCCAATCCAGATCCACTGGATCAGATCGGGACATCCCTAGTTTTCTTTATTCCACCATTCTAAATAAACTCTAGAGAATGTTGGGCTGAAAAGGCTCGTTTGACACCAAAAATCATGTCACAATCCTGTTATGTCACAAAATAAGATAAGATAAGATAGTCCTTTATTAGTCCCGCAGTGGGGAAATTCACAGTGTAACAGCAGAAAGGGATAGCAGGACACTCAGTTACAAAAATTTAGATAAATAAATAATTTACACTATATACACACAATATAGATAAGAATTAAAAAAGCAATAAACAATATTATTTACAGTAAAAGACTCTTAATTGCACATGGGGGTGGGATATTGCACATAGTATTCCCTGAACATGAACATGTGTGTGTAGTTAAGTGTGTGTGTATGTGGTTAAGTGTGTGTGTATGTGGTCCGCTGGGAGCAGTGCTGGTTGTGTAGTCTGACGGCAGCAGGAAGGAAGGACCTGCGATACCGCTCCTTCACACACTTGGGGTGAAGCAGCCTGTCTCTAAAGGAGCTGCCCAGTGCTGCCAGAGTCTCATGCATGGGGTGGGAGCTGTTCTCCAGCATGGATGCCAGCTTGGTTGTCATCCTCCTGTCTCCCACCACCTGCACTGGGTCTAAGAAGCACCCCAGGACAGAGCCGGCCCTCTGATCATGTCATGTCATCTAATTCACAGGACATCACTTTTCTTTTAATGGTTGATGTGAAAACTACCTGAAGCTGGTGGACCATTTGCATGTTTGTATGCATTGCAGTACTGCCACACAATTGGCAGGTTAGATAATTGCATGAATTAATGGTTGTGCAGGTTTAGATTTCTAATCAATTGCTCAGTGAGCAATTTAGTCACTTTTAACATCAGTAGAGATAGAGTAACATAAAGTCTGCTGTTATACTACACAAAACTACAGTTCAGTTTGGGCTTGCTCTGAACACAACACAGAGTCTAACAAAGATATTGATGTTGGCAGTGATGGAAAAAGGGGACAGAGCAGTGCTGCTAAAAGTAACGCTAAAGAGAACCACACTGTGCCTTGCTCCCAGCTTGTCTTACAGACACCAAACTGCCTCATAGCTTTCAGCGACTCAATTGCAAGGGATGTGTGAATAGTAACATCTGAATGTCACAAGCATGAGCTCATATTGGTGCAGATGTAGGACATGAGTGAGTGAGTGTATGATTTGATGCATCATTTTTTAGTTGAATATAGAAATGCTGCATTTGTAACTGTTTATCTTGCTCTTGTAAAATATCTACACAAGCTTTGTTTCACTAACTAAACACTAAAACTAACTGTACACAGAAACTACATTCCTGTTAACAGCCCACATGATACAACAAAACAAGAACATTAAAATCTATAATAACATTATATCATACCAAAGAGACTATGGCTGAACACCTTTTTTGGACCACATTGAGTAGGCTTATTCCTTACTCTTACTAACAGGTGTAGGTGAGCTGAGGGACTAGAAGGCTAGGTGAGAGCAGCAGGCCACAAGTAGGTGTACAGAAAGAGGTGTATGGAGAGATAATGACAGCACCAGGTAGTTTAGTACCAGTCAGGTTGCTCTATTTCTCACTCTCGAGCCTGCATTGCCTCAGCAAGCGACTTGCATCACTTTGCCAATATAGATAAAAGTGTACCATACAAGTTCTTCTACTGCACTGACGTGCTTTCTGTGAAGCGCACAACTCTGTGTAATGGAATTGAAATTGGCTGAAATGAGGATCAGTGACTTGTTTGCCACAGTGCCAGGCTGTTGTTAAGGCACACATGTGAGCACACACACTTTCACACATTCTTCCCCTCCTGTCTTGCTTCCGCTGCAATGGATCCTGAAGTAGAAGACAAGTTAAACCGCACGCCGGCAATTATAACATAATTAATTCTCAAGGGTTTCCGTTCTCTACTTGAAGCATTAATAAACGCTGCTGTTATTTTCACACTCCTGTCCACTTTAGTGAAAACGGATCCTTATTAAAGTCCAGTGCTTAATAATCTTTTGAGCTTAACAGCAACCTTTTGTTGATAGTTAGAAGGCTGAACACGACTTTAGCCAAACTCCAACATTCAAACTTATCCACGGTCCAGAAACCACGCAATAAACAGTTGTAGGTAGGTCTGAAAACTCTAACTCTAAAGCTTAAGGCCTTAGAGTGAAACAAAAGACTTTTAAGAAGGTCACAGGTATGAAGAGACTGCAGTGTGCCGCTTGAGGAAACAGGCTAATTGCAGGAGGAATGCTGAAAAAGTAGCTGCGGGAGATAAGGAACGTTAGCGTTTGTAGCTGTGGGCGACCGGAATGTTCTACACGGCTGTGGGAGATTGCAGCATGTGTAGTCTGCTCCTTCTGAGGGAATCTCCAGTAACATCTCAGCCGCCTACCACTCATCCACTTCCTGCAGTGAAACCCCTCGAACAAACGCACACACTCACATGCACACACCCGCTTTACATAATAAGACTTCGGACACGTAGTCCACCACTCTCCTACACTTTTACTAACGCACAGTCAAATGTGACTAGTCATAAAAAAAGAGAGAACACACACACACACACACACACACTCAGAGAAAAGAGAGGTACATAAGGACTCCATCTCCCACTCACAGGTTACACAATCAGAAATATAGACTCCATTATGCAACAGAGCTAAACATGTAGACTCACATACACCTACACAGAAACAACACACACACACACACACACACACACACACACAGACACTCACACACAATACACACACATAGTTAATGCCTCACTCTCTCTCTCTCTGATACACACATTCACACATACACACGTCTGCTTTTATTTAAATTAAAAATACTGAGTCACTGTTTTAAACAGCTGTGCAGATGTGCTGACACATCAACCACAAGATTTTTAAACGTCCTCTGACGACGAGGGCGACTCATCATTCATACCCGTCGCCATTTTACATATTTACATTCAATGAGCAGGCACTTACTCACACATCTAGCATGAGTGGGCAAGAACAGCCCACAAACACACCAATATGGACAAAGTTGACACTTGCTACTTTGTACCTGGCAATTTTATCAGAAACACCTAACATCTAGGTGCACTTTGCAGGTTCTCTGTAGGTTCTCAGACCGTAGACCAACTTTTAATGCCCAACTGGTCTGCCCTCCATCTATCAGCAGGTCACGTTTTTAAACAGCTGTACAGATGTGCTAACCCTCAATTACAACACTCTTTAAAGACGAGGGTGCTGCTCAAACAGCTGCTCTCCTCAGTGAGTATGCCACTTGCTACTTTGTACTTGGCCATTTTATCAAAAACACTGCATTGAGTAGGTTCTTCGTAGGTTTTCAAATTGTAGACCAACTTTTAATGGCCGACTGCTCTCCCACCATCTATCACATAGATGGAAATAGGAAACACCGCTTACCAGATACAATTTAGATGGTGGACTATTTTCAGCACAGCAGTGACACTAAGCTGACAACCCCAGCAATGCCACTGTTCCTGATGCACTCATACTAGAACAACATACACCAGCAAGCTGCAAAGTTGAGAATAGTCCACCAACCAAAAGCATCCACCATCCCTGTGGTCAGAAACCAGCCACTGACGAAAGGGCAAGAGTGCTAACCTTGGTCCTTGCAGTGCTCAATCCTAATTAATCTAACATACCTGATTCTTAATGAAGACATTCAGGAACATCTAAATATGAGAAACCAGGTGTGTTGGATCTGAACCTGCCAAGGTGGCAGGATCTGGATTGGGCACTCCTGTGTAACATCCATATCTCTGAGTGTCCTTTTAAGGTGATCTTTTCACAGCACCCACATAACATCTGTATGAAGTGTGCTGCACCACCTGCCACTTTTTTAACACAGAAATGGATCCAGTATTGAAATATGCAACAGACTTATGTTTACAACATCATACAAATTGTTACACAAATTGTGTGTGGAATAAGATGGTCTATGATCTCCAATTCTATATACAACATGTAACAACACTGTATTTACAATGTGGCAAGTAAACGGAAGGAATTTCAGAAATTCTGCTGTTCCAGATACACACATCACCAGTGCAACGCACATTAACATGCCACTTACATGCTGGTTTCAGTGTTGTGCTGAGAATGGTCCACTACCCAAATGATATAATATCTGGTCAGCAGTGGTACAATGGTGGTCCTTTTCAAATGATGGATAAGGTAGAGGGTCACTGAGAGTTCCTACAGAACCTACAAAAGCATCTACATTTATAGTACATGGTAGATGTTTCAGATAAAACAGCAGAACCCAAAAAACTGGAAACGCAGTAGTTACAGATGTGTTAGAATTTAACTTTGAATATATTTCACTTCATATTTTCAAAGGCGAGAGCAGAGTTGCTTTTGGTTTTCAGTGGACCCTCAGCCTCAGTAGACTCCACTAAAGCAGAAGCAGCTCTGCTCTCACTAAGCAGAAAGAATGGCTTAGTTCTCCTCTCTCCTCTCAGAGCCACTATTTGGTCACTTTTACAGAACTGAGCAGTTATCGACACGGGGTGTCCTCCGAGTGCATTCAGCTGTCCTGCATGACTGCATGAGTGGCTTGAAAAGATGCAGTGATGGTCACAGAGGATGCACATGTCATGGAAAAAGCAGAGAAAGCCCTCATGCTCTGGCTTTGATAGCTCAACTTCAGCCACTTTCCAGCAGTGCCATTGTTTGAAGGCTTCTGCTGTTTCGGTACCCAGCTGCAGCCGTTCCTGATGGTATGACTTCTAACTTCAAAGACTGAGCTGAGCTCTGGAAGCTGATTTCTTTCCACCTCCCAGCAGTCGTTCGGCCATTTAACAAACACGAAAGAGGCATAAAACGGAGGAAAGAAATACAGCAATTGACAATCAGGGTATTATGAACACTTCAGGGGGGAGTACATGAATAACACCTTACTGTCTCATCATCTGAATAGCTCACAGTCTTAAAAAGTAAATGGAATAAAACATAGACAATTTATTCAGATTATTTCAGACACTCTTTTTCCCACTTCAGCAATTACCTAGTCAATGCAGACATCACGAATGTGACCAGGAAAGTACTTTAGCACTGTCAGATTTGGAACATCAGAAAAAACAGACTGACTAAGCCTTCTAGTGAGAACCAGTTAGATCTAAGGTGATACCAAATGAAATGTCCTCATATTGTGACACTGAATTACCATCTTTTATAGAGCATCAATGTTAGAAAAGCTAGTGGTGAGGAAGTCAGCTTTCCCAAATCTGCTACAATGATCAATAATAAAATTGGCATAGAGAGATTAAACTTAAATGAAATATATCCTTTGCTGGTTAACCAGTTGGCATACTAGCATAGGGTATAGTTTTGCTTGATTGGCCAGCTTGTTAACCACATTGACCAACAAATACCAACTTGGACTATCTAAAACCAGCTGCCAGCTGGTCTTGAGCTGGATATGTCTCAATTTTGCCAAACTCTTACATGCATGAATTATCCAGATTTGTTTTTAGTTTATCATGACAACTTGCTAAATGTCATCTATTACCAAAGCTTAAAGTAAACTATTTCATTGTCACCAAACCTTAATGTTAAAGTTGACAGATTAGAAACAATAATAAGGAGTGTTTTTTCACAGTCTAACAAAAACACATTTACATTTGGGAAAAAAAGTATTTAGTCAGTCACCAATTGTTCAAGTTTCCCACTTAAAAAGATGAGAGAGGCCTGTAATTGACATCATAGGTAGACCTTAACTATGAGAGACAAAATGAGAAAAATCATTGTCTGATTTTTTAAGAATTTATTTGCAAATAATGGTGGAAAATAAGTATTTGGTCAATAACAAAAGTTCATCTCAATACTTTGGTATATATCCTTTGTTGGCAATGACAGAGGTCAAACGTTTTCTGTAAGTCTTTACAAGGTTGGCACACACCGTTGCTGGTATGTTGGCCCATTCCTCCATGCAGATCTCCTCTAGAGCAGTGATGTTTTGGGGCTGTCGGCGGGCAACACGAACTTTTAACTCCCTCCAAAGGTTTTTCAATGGGGTTGAGATCTGGAGACTGGCTAGGCCACTCCAGGACCTTGAAATGCTTCTTACGAAGCCACTCCTTTGTTGCCCTGGCAGTGTGCTTGGGATCATTGTCATGCTGAAAGACCCAGCCACGTTTCATCTTCAATGCCTATGCTGATGGAAGGAGGTTTGCACTCAAAATCTCACAATACATGGCCCCATTCATTCTTTCATGTACACGGACCAGTAGTCCTAGTCCCTTTGCAGAGAAACAGATCCAAAGCATGATGTTGCCACCCCCATGCTTCACAGTTGGTATGGTGTTCTTTGGATGCAACTCAGCATTCACTCTCCTCCAAACACAATGAGTTGTGTGTGTACCAAACAGTTCTACTTTGGTTTCATCACATTCTCCCAATACTCTTCCAGAACATCCAAATGCTCTCTAGCAAACTTCAGACGCGCCCGGATATGTACTGGCTTAAGCCGGGGAACACGTCTGGCACTGCAAGATCCTTGGCGGCGTAGTGTGTTAATGACAGTAGCCTTTGTAACGTTGGTCCCAGCTTTCTGCAGGTCATTCACTAGGTCCCCCGTGTGGTTCTGGGATTTTTGCTCACCGTTCTTGTGATCATTTTGACCCCACGGGCTGAGATCTTGCGTGGAGCCCCTGATCGAGGGAGATTAGCAGTGGTCTTGTGGGTCTCCCATTTTCTGATTATAGCTCCCACAGCAGATTTCTTCACACCAAGCTGCTTGCCTATTGCAGATTCAGTCTTCCCAGCCTGGTGCAGGTCTACAATTTTGTTTCTGGTGTCCTTCGACAGCATTTTGGTCTTCACCAAAGTGGAGTTTGGAGTGTGACTGTTTGAGGTTGTGGGCAGGTCTTTTATACTGTTAACGAGTTCAAATAGGTGCCATTAATACAGGTAATGAGTGGAGGACAGAGAAGCCTCTTAAAGAAGAAGTTACAGGTCTGTGACAGCCAGAAATCTTGCTTGTTTGTAGGTGACCAAATACTTATTTTCCACCATTATTTGCAAATAAATTCTTTAAAAATCAGATATTGTGATTTTCTGATTTATTCTTTCTCATTTTGTCTCTTATAGTTGAGGTCTACCTATGATGTCAATTACAGGCCTCTCTCATTTTTTTAAGTGGGAGAACTTGCACAATTGGTGACTGACTAAATACTTTTTTTCCCCACTGTATTTAGTGTAAAGCTCTTGTGGCAAGTGAGTATTTTTACAGTCATGGCCTATAAGTCCACAGTACAGACTGAATAAGCTGGAGCTCCATGCTCTTACTTCATTATTTGACCCCTAGTTGAAACCACAGTGGACACTTTATGGATCTGGGGATCCACAAGGGCTAGCAGAGTCGACACTGGCCAGGAAAAGCACTCCTGTGCTGGGCAGAGCAGAGCGACAGACTGGCCCAGCAGGAGGCGACACGAGCCTGACCTCCCCATCTCCCCAGGTGACCGCCACAGATTCCACAGTTGCCATGGCAACCTGAGGTTCCATCATGTTGGACTGTGCCTGTATGTTCCATGGAGACAGTGGTGTGTGTTTACATATATATATATATATATATATATATATATATATATATATATATATATATATATATACACATATACATTGTTGGTGCCCTTAATAAAGGAAAAACCCACAATGGTCACAGAAATAACTTGAATCTGACTAAAGTAATAATAAATAAAAATGCTATAAAATTAATCAATGAAAGTCAGACTTTGCTTTTCAACCATGCTTCAACAGAATTATTGAAAAAAATAAACTCATGAAACAGGCCTGGACAGAAATGATGGTACCCTTAACTTAATATTTTGTTGCACAACTTTTTGAGGCAATCACTGCAATCAAACGATTCCTGTAACTGTCAATGAGACTTCTGCACCTCTCAGCAGTTATTTTGTCCCACTTCTCATGAGCAAACTGCTCAGGTTTGAAGGGTGTCTTTTCCAGATGGCACGTTTGGACATACATACAACATAACAGAGCCTCCTCCATGTTTCACAGTAGGGACAGTGTTCTTTTCTTGATATGCTTCATTTTTCCATCTGTGAATATAGAGCTGATGTGCCTTGTCAAAAAGTTCAAATTTGTCTCATCTGTCCATAGGACATTCTCCCAGAAGTGTTGGGGCTTGTCAACATGTAGTTTGGCAAATTCCAGTCTGGCCTTTTTATGAGTTTGTTTTCAACAATGGTGTCCTCCTTGGTCATCTCCCATGAAGTCCACTTTGGCTCAAACAACAATGGATGGTGTGATCTGACACTGAGGTTCCTTGAGCTTGAAGTTCCCCTTTAATATCTCCTTTAAAAGTTTTTCTGGGCTCTTTTTATATCATTCGTATTATCCGTCTCTTTGATTTGTCATCAATTTTCCTCCTGCGGCCACGTCCAGGGAGGTTGGCTACAGTCCCATGGATCTTAAATTCCTGAATAATATGTGCAACTGTAGTCATAGGAGCATCAAGCTGCTTGGAGATGGTCTTATAACCTTTACCTTTAACATGCTTGTCTATAATTTTTTTCTAATCTCCTGAGACAACTCTTTCCTTCACTTCCTCTGGTCCATGTTGAGTGTGGTACACAACATGTCACCAAACAGCACAGTGACTACCTGTAGCCCTATATATAGGCCCAATGACTGACATTTGTGATGTTAATTAGTAAAGACACCTTGATTTAACATGTCCCTTTGGTCACATTATTTTCAGGGGTACTATCATTTTTGTCCAGGAGTTTACTTTTTAAAATAATTCTGTTAAAGCATGGTTCAAAATCAATATCGGATTTTCATTTGTTCATTTTCATAACATTTTTATTATTACTTTTGTCAGATTCAAGTTTCTGTATATATATATATATATATATATATATATATATATATATATATATATGTGTGTGTATATATGACCTTCATGGAAGTCATCAGCAGAAAACCTTTGCTTCAGGGCCTTTTGATGAAAATAAAAGTAATTTTGCTTCACTTATTAAACATGTGTCAGAAATCAGATCACAGGTTCCTCTAACCAGCTGCCTGGTACTCTGAAAATCAACATAACAGATGCCCACAAAGCAGCAGAAGGCTACGAGAAGACAGCGAAGTGCGGCAGGTTGCCGTTTTAAACAGCACATAGTCTAAAACTGCTTCTTCTATATAGGTAATGTTGATTGCTATGTTATGCATTATGATAATGCACAACAAATCACAGATGATCAGTTTTAGGTCTGTAGTTGAAGGGGGTTATAACTATGACTGCTTTATCGGCAGTGAGTTGTGTGTGTGTGTGTGAGTGTGAATGTAATGATACCTGGGTGCTCAGACAGCCAGGGGACAGACGGATGTGTCTGTGCCACAGAGATACAGAGAGTTTCTAAAGCAATAAGTGAACTTCAGCCTACTCTGCCTTGACATCCATTGTAAAGGAATGTATGAGAGTGAGTGTGTGTGTGTGTGTGTGCGCGTAAGCACTCCCGAAGGCATTTCAGATTTGGAGACAGGCGCTGCTTTGATTGCTCGGGCCGATGGGTCTGTGACAGGATGAGAGGGATCCTGCTTCAGGATTCAATGCCGATTTCTCTCTCTCTTTTTTTCTCCATTCTAAATCACTATTTCCATCCACTCCTCTGCTGAGAGTGACATTAGGAAGCACTCGCTCAATTAGACCACAGAAGCCACAAAAAAAGAAGAGGAATAGAAAGAGAGAAATGCTTCTTCTATTCCTTTCCAATTAGTTTGCAACAAGCAGCACCATTTTGAACCTTTCACAAGCAAATACACAGCCACCAATACACACACACATACACACACACACACATTTGTACATACACTTAGTGACATCTCCTGATATTTCTCTATCAAGCCAAACCTGCATGCCCCTGCTTTCACCTATTTCAGAAGCAATCAACCTACCTTAAAAGCTAAGCTTAGTGCACAAAGAGCCGCATTTAGCAGATCAACAGCTCCTCACAATGGCACAGAGTATCTTACAATAGTTACATGAGCGAACAGAGCAGACTGAACCTTCTAAGTAACCGAGCAAATCATGGTGGCATCAGCCAGCCACCCCAATTACTCTACCTGTGCAACTGGGTTGAGGAGAAACATGATTCGAGGGCTCTTTCATGAAGCTCATTCATTCAGTCAAGCTCCAGGAATAGAAACATAATTATATTTACAGTCTAATGTTCCTCAGGGGGGAAATCAACAAGGTAGAGAGAGATTGTTGAAGGATCTGTAATTCAGGCCAGGGAGCCACATCTTCACTTGATTTACTCCTTGCCTGCAGACAAGGAGGACTTCTCATGTGGACTTCCTGAAAACACCAGTCTTTATGGGATACTTCAGTTTAACCCTTAGAAGTTGTATTTATCTCTGGTGAGAATAAAAGCAATGTTAAAAATTAGATGCACTCATAAAAAATGTGCTTCAGATGGTTCCATGCCATGGAAGAACCACCTTTGGTTAAGAACCATGTTTATAATAAAGATGTGCGTTAGTGTGAAGAACCTTTAAAGTGGAAAAGTAACTTTACATCAAGTGTGTTGGAGGTTTGAAATCAGTGCAGATTCTGAACTTTTGGGTGTGTTTATATTTTTAATGAAAGCTCTAGTGAAAATCATCAGCCGCCACCTGTGGTAAAAAGCGCTCTAATTACATGCTTTCAGAAGTGACGTCACATCTCTCCCTCCTTCCTCGCCACCACCATTTTGGTCCTGACGGATGCCCGGGGGGTAGGCTCTGCCTCCCTGCCTCTAAGTTCGGCAGGATCTGCAAGAGTCCTGATGGTGCAAGACCTGGGCTGATGAAGGGGCCTAGGCCAAAGACAATCAACAGTTCTAATTTGTTAAATACACATATGTGGCTGTAAATGTGTGTTTATGTTTTTAGAAATTGCATATCCATAGGGATTTATGAAGTGTTTTTGAATGAGTCTATGTTTCTGGGTACTTTATTTCAGTAACCACTTTCTCTTATTCATTTTCTCTAAATGAATTGCTGTTTCCTTTTTACATAATTAACATTCTCTTTTAATTCTCCCATCGCTTTATCATCGAGACGCAGGAGAACAGGTGGCGAGCGCCTGCAATTAAAAAATCCCTTGGCTGATCAAACGCACTATATAGCACTCACAAGAGACTAACTATATGGACAAAAGTATTGAGACACTTCCTCATTCACTGATTCTTCCTAAATCAAAGGCATAAAGAGTTTATTTTTCTTTTGTTGGAGTACCTTTCTCTACTATCCAGGTTGAATTTTGCTTAACCATTACCTTACCTCACCCAACTTCCAAACTCAAACCCAACCCAAACCCAAACCCAACCCAAACCCAAAAGTATTGGGTTGGTGTTTTACACAGCTCAATGGATCTGTACAGGGACAAGACAAGCAATGGCTGCAACTTAAAGCAGCAGAATATATTAATTAGAATGAGAATCTATATGTTTGTTTTGGGCCTAATGAGTAATGCAAACTAGGCTTTATTAATTGATATTTCAATGCCAAGAAATTGAGATTCTAAAATTAAGCTTTGCTCTCGAGACAGGGTTGGTAACAGCATGGAGAATAAACACGAGGCTGCACTGCACAACATTACTAATAATGCATCTGCCACGCCACAGTGTTTTAACGTTGCTATGGCCAGTGGAAACCCTCTCTATGATGCCCAGTAATTTTCTTAGAGAGACCATTATTTTTCTCTCCTGCATAAAGACTGGACACATTACCAGCAAAAGAAACACATTACCATGGATACATGAGTGAAATATTACTTAATGAATTTAATTTCACATGCAACCAGAACACTGACTGTTTCCAGTAAATCTTCTCTACAGAGCCATGACTTGAAGCTGGATTTTCATTTTCATATATTGATAGACTTTATGGGTGGGTTGAAATGAATTCAGAGAAGCATCAAGTAGGTTGGAGGTAATAATGGGTAGCTCCTGTTGCCATAGAGAATCAGTAGAGTTTATTAGAGCCATGTTGAAGATAGACTCACATTAAAAAGGGGATAAGAATAAAGCTCATCAGTGAATGTTCTCCCCAGGTCTGCACAGACCGTAACAAGATTAAATATCATTACTCTTTCAGACATAAGGAATGTCTTTATTCCCGAAGCAGCTGAGTTAGAAAGAGAGAGAAGAATTTTGTTAACCATACATCAGTAAGCAAGCAATCAGACTTCAGAAGGAGACATTGAGACAGAATGAGACACATAGCTTACATGTATAGCATTTAGATGTATATATGTTTCTTATCTAGTGTACAGAATTTAAATACATGGAAGTTAGTTGTTTAGTACAAGCTCCAACTTGCACCCAGCCATCAGTTGGTCCTGAGAGAGGGGCTGAACCAATTAATTTGAGTGCTGTCTTCTAAAGGAACGCAACAATGTTATATAAGGGAACGGGAAGTGTTGTTCTGCATAAATTATGATAGTGCTGGCCTTCCTGATAGAATTCAGCATCACAGTATTTGCAAAATACATCACAGTGTCATACAGGTTTGCATTAATAAAGTAAACGAACCCAAGCTTCTAATGGGCTCAATTCTCTATGCTAAAGGAAGGTCTTACAACCCTGATAGTGGATTTTTAATTGGACTGTTTTTCTTTGTTTTCTTTTCTTAAAGTTAGGCTAAAGGAAATCTTACACAATATAGAACAGACAGAAAACAATTCTTTTTTCCAAACACTCTAAAGCACCTACAAAACGTCAAACACTGCAGTTAAAGTTTTTGTTATCTACCAAAATGTCTTAAAGCAGCAGTGTGCAGCATTGTTATCTTAAAATAACAACTTCAAAATCATATTGATGCTCCACTGACCTGTAATACGGAGAATAGAGTCTCTAACTTTGCTACTCTGGCCTCAGCACACCAGAAATTACGCAACCTAACTTGGTTAAACAGGCAGGATAATGCTTGTGTGAACTGCATAATGCTGCATAACCGAGTCATATCTGTGTACAAATCTGTAATATTACTCTACCATCTCAGTCTACTTGCTTCTTTTACTTTCAGTGATGGTTCTGTATCTCTCAGCTGGTAAAATGTTTGTGAAAAGCGTTTCCTTTAGTGGTGGCTCAAAGCTTGAATTCCAATTCCTGACTGTTGGGGGGAGTAGAGGCATGAGAAATGCCAATTCTCAAATAATGCTGCTTTAAATTACCAATATGCAAAACTAATATAGACAATGAGTCAACCAGCACCATTTTACAGTGAAACATATTCTATTCTCATTCCACAACAGGTCATACTTAGTTTGAACAGTCAGAAGTTAGAACACAATGATTATTGTTATTAAAAAATGCATATATTTTTTTACACAGTGGACGTTTTTTACAAAGCAGCTTTACAGAAATCCAGTCCAAGAAGTGGCAAGTAAAGAACTAAGAATCAAAAGAACAAGTTATCCTTCTTTGGCTGACAGCACAACAGTAACTCAACAATAACATTAAAATAATGTGAATTATAAATAAAGAGACAAAGTGAGCCTAATCATTTGGCAAAAGCTGAAAACAATGACTAATTTGTGAAGCCTGTGAGAGGTTCTCAACAAGAATGAGAATGCACATGAATGAATTACTTTCCTTTTTGATGACCCAACTGCAGAAGTTAAAAGGAATTAGGGAAAGAAACAATGTGGATATATGAGAACAGCTATTTATTGATTCTTTACCACAGTCAATTCTTTAACCCTGTGATCATTAATGCCCATACCATAAAATAAAGCATTCAAATCTTTATTTTAATATCAATAATATTAATTTACTAATTTATAATTAAATTCCAGAAATATAGTGTTTTACTTTCAACATGCTATCCAAAGATCTCATAATTTTAACAACTATTCAAAGTCCACTAAATATTTGTAGACTTTAGCTTTTGAAATGCTATGAGAGGAACTGCAGCTGACTTTTCAGAGGGATAGTATGCTTTTTATCTGAGTGTTTATCTGCAATCAAAAATATTTCATGTTTTTCATCATTTATAGCTTGATGTCACATTTGCCATAGCTTGTATTTCACTATTTCTTTATTCTTTATGGTCTATTTCATTTTTGTTGTTTTGTTATTTGTTCTGCTGATCTTGGTCTAGGTTTCCTCTCGAGGTTTCTTCCTCTCGATCTGAGGGAATTTTTCCTTGACACTGTTTCTGTAAAGCTGCTTTGTGACTATATTTATTGTAAAAAGTGATATATAAATAAATAGAATAAATTCCATATTAGGTTATGAAATACGCTATTTTTCAGAAATGATGTAAGCGATCAAAGCAAAAAAATTACTAGCAGACAGACACAGTTCAATTGGCAAATATGTACACGTATTCAAATGACCATTCATCAAACAATACATTCATCAACAATACATACATGGGCAACATAAAAGCACTGAAGGATGCATTTAAAAAGCTCAATGTTCACTGGATGACAAAAATGTTTAAAGTAACCGACTTTGCATTGACTTAGGGGCCAAATTTGGTGCATAAGTTTGCATTAAAAAAACATCAGCTCAGGGCCAACATTATACATACAGGGTCAGAAATACATATACACCCACTTCGAATATTAATTCAGTATTTCTAGCGCCAAGGCCTTTTAACTTCCTGTTAGTCATAATGATTGACTACAGCTTTTAGCTTCTCTCTGCCCACATAAAAAGGGTTTGTTTGACAGCACTGACAAACACAAGACTGACCAACACACTGTTAAACAAACTAAGGTTCAAGGAGCTCAGTGCAGATCTGAGAAGAATGATTACAGATTTATGGCTACCAAAATCATTTAATCATTGTGCATGTGCTAAGGGAGGACCGTAAATCACATATTTAGTGTGAATGTGTATTTCTGAGCCCAAGTGTATACTTATGGCCCTGTGTTGATTACAGAAAATGACTAAATATTTCACTTGTGCACCAAATTAGTGTTTCTTTTATAGAGATGCACAAATCAGCCATAATATTAGTACAACTGAGTAGATCCAGCTTGTGCCACCACAACAGATCTGACCATTTGAAGCATGGCCTCCACAAGACCCTTAAGGGCCTGTGGCGTTATGAGCAGATCCTTTAAGTCCTGTGTTGTGAGTTGTGAGGTGGGGCCCTAATGAATTGCTCATGGATGAACAAGCCTTAAGCACTCATGACCCCGACACTGGTTCATAGGTTGTCCTTCCTTGGAGCACTTTTGGTAGGGACTGACCACTACATCCAAAAAAACCCAAAAGACTTGCCTGATGTTTTGGAGATGTTAGTTAGCCCTAGTTGTCTAGCCATCATAATTTGACTCTTGTCAAAGTGGCTCAGTTTCTTATGCTTGCCCATCAGTGGTGCTAATGTTATGGCTAATCAGTGTATGTTCTTACTTATTCTACCCCAGAAAAAGAACAGTTCAGAGAAATCCTTGAAATATCAATATTATCATTACAATATTTATGTGCATAAAGAGTGCATGTAAACTTCTGACCTCAATTGTAGGTAGCCTCCAAATAAAGCGTTACCATACTTTTGCTCCTTTAAAATTAGCCTCGGCTTTTGGCTCGAATGCAAAGAACATCCGCAAGCCTTTTTTCCATATTGACTAGACTGATCCTCTGGCGATTCTCCATTTTTGTAAGGTCTTGCCAAGGAAGGAAGCCAAAGTGAATAAAAAAAGAATTAGCATATGTCTGTGCCATTAAAATAAAACACCTCTGAGTCAGAGATGTGCAAGACCAGCAATAACTATTACAGAGAGAGGAAGAAAGGAAAGAAAGGAGAAAGTTATAGACAGAACTGCAAGTGCATGTGTGAGGGTGTGTGTGTGTGTGTGCATGCATGCGGATAGGTACGTACTGTATGTGTCTATAAGGCCCTGTGGCAATTCCTAGCTAGTCTCTTGTTTTAACTGTCTAACTTTCAAAGTCTTGTTCATTTTAATACCCTCCTTTTCTCTCTGCCCCTTCTATTTCTTACTTCCTGTCTTTCACTCTCAGTAGTGCTGACCTCTCCAGTCTCTGCTTCATCTATCTCGCTACCTCTCTCTCTCTCTCTCTCTCTCTCTCTCTCCCTTTCACTGCAGGTCTTTCCCTTTATCTTTCTCTCTCTGTAAAACAAGTCCCATGAGAGTGGGTTTTTGTCAGTGACATACACACACACACACACACACACACACACATAGAGGCCCACCCACTCATCCTGATTCCTCCATCAAACCAAAATAGCTCTCAACAGCATCCTCCCTCTCATCCCCAGCCATCTCTCTCTCTCTCTCACCCACCCACTCAGCTCTCCATTCTTTCCTCCTCCTCTTCCTCCTCCTCCTCCTCTCTACCATCACAGGAGGGACTGTGGTGTCGACCAAACCTTAAACATCCCCAGAAATCTGCTTTAGTAACACTATTACAATACACTGAGTTGCTAGTTTATTAGAATCACCTGCCCTGCAGTATTGGCCAGTTAATCAGAAACACCCACTCTATGGGTGCACTTCGTAGGTTAAATTTTTAATTACATGATTATGGTAGAGTAGAGCTGCACAATACATTGCATATTATCACAATATTAGCTTTTCTGAAATGATTATATGATTGTGAATTTATTTATTTAACATCACATGGATCGAGTGAATCAGACACAGCAGTGCTGCTGGAGTTTTTAAACACTGTGTCCAATCACTGTCCACTCTATTACACAAACCTACCTAGTTGGTCCAGACCATTGAAAAACAGGGTGAAGTCGATGGAGGGCTTTCCCAACTAGAGCGCCAACCATTGATCTGTGAACAGCTGCCGTATCTGCAGTTATCCTAGACTGTGTACAGGGCTTGACAGGAGCCCAAATGCGCCTCCTCTTAGTTGGTCCTGGGCCTTCAGCTCGAGCATGCGACCAAACCACTGCCATGATTTTATTTAGGATAACATTCTTTTTTTATTGCTTAAACGTAACTGTAATATTATGTAATATTCTGTACAGTCTAATAACAGAAATGTGCTTTAACGGTGAAGCTCAAAATTACAGTGGTAATTCCATACACTGCTGCTAGTTAATTACTGTAATTTTACAGGTCAGGTTCAGTAAGTAGCAATTCTTGCAATTAGGATTCTGTCTAGATCATGCAACCCAATTGTACAGATGTACATAAATAACTCTAGCTTTTTGGCTTGTTGTTTGTTTAGCAGTGAGTGACAATTATGGCAGCTATACTATGTGGACAAAATTATTGGGACACTGGATGATTAATTGTTTCTTCTAAGGTCATCAAAAAAGATTTATTCTGCTTTTGTTGGTTACTGTCTCTACGGTCCAGGGAAGGCTTTCTACTTGATTTTCTAGCATTGCAAGGATTTGATAGCATTCAGTGACAACAGTATTAGCATTAGATAATAACCACCCCATCTCACCCCCAACTTCCCATCTCATATCAAAAGTACTGAATGGAGCATTATCATTTCAGAGAACACTTCTTTACAACTCAATGCTGGTGGGGTTTTATACCCCTCTAGCCCCCACCTGGTATTAGGCATCGTGCCAATAGGTTCATGATTATCTGCTCCAATGAGTCCTATTCTATTGGGAACACTTCTCTACAGGGACTAGACAAGCTTTGTGTGTGCATTTGCACATCTGTGTCAGCAATGAGTGCAACTTAAAGTGGCTGAATGCATTATTACAAGGGGTGTCCACAAACATTTGGACATCATGTATATTTAATTGCCAGGTTCAGGGCTGTACATAGGGCCTGCTTGAAACGTGTGCCCATAGTTAATGGAGCTTTTATTTAATGAAGAGCTAATTTAAAATGTGGATGTGGGAGCATGCTGATGATTTTGTGCTTCTCCATCTGTGATATGAATGATATTGATAACCTGGGGAGGCAAAGAGAGCTAAAATTAGCAGCAGCCTCAATGATGCTCTCACCATGGGATCCAGAGCAATTCTGCCATCAACAGCAACACACACACATACACACACACACATACACACACATGCACACATACTGACTCACAAACAAACAAAGTGAAGTGCAGAAATGTGGAAAATGATCAGAAGGTAGTGGGTGAGCTTGCTCTCCCAATATGTATGTGTGTCTGTATGTGTGTGTGTGTGCTAAACACAGAGACTGAGGCTACAGTCTAAAACACAGTCACACATCTTTGGCTTCATTTGGTCACACTAGCAAATGGGTCAGTAGTGTTTAGCCATGGCAGTTCATACTGTATGTATTTAGGTTATGTCCATTGTGTATCCTACAGTACGGCCCATTTTCAGTCAACATAACTACATTTCTGTTATGCTCTACAGATCATTTATATTTAATGCCTTAGAATGAAGTTGAACACATCTGGACTAACACAACTACATCATTTTAGTTGTCAAGTGCAATGTTAATTAATTCAGTGTAATTTCTGCTGTTTTATTTTTCTTTAAATCACAAAAGAGCTGCTAATGAAGGTTCTACTCTTTGGGCTGGTTTCCATAACACTAACAATTAAACAGCTATATTAAAATATTCAAAATATTCAAAATTATTCTTGATCCCTTTCTATGAAACTGGGCATAGGTGCTGACACTATGGCCCAAGGATTCCAAGTTCAATTCCTGGGTCATGCTGCTTTGCCATCAGCAGCCAAAGCCTGAAAGAGCTCAACTGTCCATGCTCTCTCTGGGTGTATAAATGGCACCCTCTCCCCTAATCACTTCCATTGTGATACAGGCCAGCACAGGCGTCTGCTGGCTGATGTATCAGAGCTGGGGATCCGTTGTTTTCCTCTGAGCTCATTGGCTACCTAGTGATGCTGCACTGTTGGCAGTTAGAAAAGAGGCGGTGGCTGATTGCACATACATCAGAGGCGGCATGTGCTTGTCCTTTTCCTCGTAGTATCGGGAGCATTGCAAGTGATAAAGTGGAAAGTCCTAGTGAGTGAGCGGGTGGGTTAATTGGCTCAGCTAAATTAGGGAGAAAATTGGATAAAAAGTTATCAGTATTTACAGGGAGTTTACCCTACCCCCATGCTGCAATAACAGCCTCTACTCTTCTAAGAAGGCTTTACACTAGATGGTAGGTTTTGGGCAATACATAAAACATGTCAAAATATCAGATACGCTGAATTTCTAATGAAAGATGAAATGCAACTTGTGACCAGCCCATCAACAGAATCTAAGAACACTGTACAAATGTTGAATTATAGAGCCTGTAAACGGCAATTGGTATACAGAAACTGCATAAACTGTATATACAAGTATAACTGCAATAACAAGTAGCTGATGGCCTGGTCAGTACAAGGATGGGAGACCTCCTCAGAATACCAGGTGCTATGTGGTAAGAAAAGCAGGCCTAAAGAAAGGTTGGATGACTTGACTACAAAACTACATATCATGTATTGAAGAATGCTTTGAAGTATTGTGATATATTTTTTTATTATATTGCTCACTTTTATATGCAGGGTTAATGAAGATAAAAAATCAAATATACACACAAATATGGAAAAAAACACACAAGCTCTAAAGTAAGAATCTTTCAGAAAATGTGTCGTCTTTTCTAAGACTTAGGCTCCCAGTCTGTATTTTCAGATCAGGTTACATGTGTGAAAAGGTCTAGAGAGACAGACAGAGGTGTGTGTGCAATGACACAACGATGGAGGACATCTGTGGGTGGCAAGTGAAGGGTTTTTGAAGCTAATTATCTATTTGGACAAAGATCAAACACCCCGCAGTGGGATATTCATGCTCAATGTGTCCGCCCAACAGGTCTCTCATGGCAAGCCAAACTCTCTCTCTGCTGGTGACTGGCAGACAAAAAAAAACAGGAAGCGACTAACTGAATACCAGAGCATGAGCGGAAAAGGCTAATTAGGAATTCATTTGAATGTTAGAAATGCATGAATTGAAAGCGCTTCATTAAGCACAAACAAATGGATGGACAGTGATAAAAACTACCAAGAAACAGAGTGGTTTGATGTGAAGGACTACCATTTAGACAATTATTTTCTTATGTAAAGTTGGCATATTACTATGGTTAAAGCCATCAAACCATAGTAATGTTTCCAACAGAGTACAGTAATGGGAGTGTTGATCTACTAAATATGAGACATGAGAGTATTTACGATTGATCATTTGCTACTATACAGTTTCCCTCTGAACTTGAGAATGGTTGGGCTCTACCTTTTAGCCATTTTAATATGCAATATTATTGTTTTTAATAAATTAGCATGTTTTGCTTTTTAGTTTACAATAACATTTCATATCCAAATCATATCCAGCTGATTAAATCTTATAATTTTCTTCAAAAGTAAAGAAACAACTTAAATATACAAAATATACTTGTTTCAATACTTATCTGACAAAAACCTACTCATTTAATTACTTATCTGAACTAGCTTCCTTATTTAAGAAATAATTACAAAAGTATAAAAATGCTTATCTGAAATCACTTATTTTAATACTTATCTAAAATAACTTACTTATTTTAATATATGTATATGAAATTTCAATTTTTATTATTTATTTCATTAGTTCTTTCAAAAACCTTTTTATTACTCATTTCAATAACATTTTTTATTATTGATCTTACTTTTTCCACTACTAATCTGAAATGACTTATTTCATTACTTTCTGAAAAGTAAAATACAAATATTACTGACAAAATATCCCTCAAACATTTGCACAGGTTTTTAATTGTAGTTCTGGGGATGCCACGGCCGAATGGCTGTTACAAACTATACATCACAGATAAAAATATCACAAAACTTTTAAATATTGCATTAAACCTATACACCAGATACATGTATCTAATATTAATATGCTGTTTGTTCCATGAATAAAAACAAACAGGCAGAATGTCTTCTAGATGTCTTCTAGCCTTCCCTCATGAAACGGGCATACGGTGACACTGCATAGGCTATTGCTTTTGGAGCACCTCAGGTGACAAAGTCAAACACATTGTTTTGACACTTGCTAAGATTTCTAGTCACTGGGACAGCAGTTATCTAGGTTGTTTTTTGGTGGTTGAGCAAATCATGCTGCGTGCAACACTTTGCAAAAAATAAACAAAAGCTTAGTTACCATCAAATTGCACAGATATATTGAGCTCGGTCCATGCCTTAACAAATCTGCTTCAGCACATGCTAATTAGGTCAACCAGGTGTGCTAGATGAGAGAAAACACAAACATGTGCATAGTATGAGATGTCCTTTCCAGCTCGCAACTATATTACACTGAAACACTGCCCAATGGCTGGGCTTATAATGACTCATAAGCAAAAGAATATGATGATGCAACTGACAGTTTCTGTCATACAGTCAGCAAAACAACTGCTGTCTGACACAGCAACCGCTGCTCTCAGGATGACCACTTCCAGTAGCTGACTGACCACAATGATGGCATGTGCTCATGCATCTTGTATCATCCACTGTGCCATGCAGTGTGTGCCTATGCCAGTATACATATTGTATTGAGTCATAATGCATTAGAGATGAGTGGCAGTGTGAATGTATGCCCCATGTAGGCCTATAAGTTTATAAGGACTTCAAAAGCCAGTGTAAAATAAGATGACAGCAGAAGCACTTGTTTCCTCGCCTCTACTGTCACTAATGAGAATATCTGCCTTCTGAGAGCAGGCTGTTATCTGTCTTACGCCATTCAAACAGGCAGCCTCAGTCTGATTGGGAGATATGCCAGTAGACAGCACTAATGTCATCATGAAGGTACAAAGACGATGCCTGGATAAACTCAAAACAGACAGCTATAAAAAAGCCACACATTAACACTCAACACGGACGTGTTAAAAGCAACACAACACATCTTGACTTATTTGTGCCACAGTTTAGAACAACAACTTGTTTTGTTAGTTTTAACACAAAATACAATACAAAATACAATTACCTCAACCCACTGTACTTAATGTGGATGGTAGGCTGTTATACATCAGAAACGACACCCAAAACTCCACCAAACTCAAAGTGAATACTTGGGTCATGTTGGGTTTACAAACAAATATTTCAGTCTCAACTACATTTCCCTTCATATACAGTGCTTTGTGTGACACACGTACGTATTGCTTGTAACTGGTCAGTTACACATTTTTTCTATCCAGTGCACAAAAAAGCATATTATATACATAATCTGCTGTGCAGGTGCACCCCATACATAATTACATGCTGAAACAATCTCAGTACTCCCTCAAACAAGGTTAAAATGCAGTTTTAGGCATCTATCCATTAATAATGAAAACATAGTAAGAAAAAAAAGCAAAAAAATTAGCTGGAGAGTCACTGTTGGTTCCATAAAGAACCATGTTCTGGAAACTGTGGCCAAGCTGTTAGAGAAGCAGACTTGGAAACAGAAGGTTAAAGGTTTGACCCCCTGGATCAGCACGGCTGAGGTGCCCTTGAGAAAGGCACCTAACCCACTATAGCTCCCTGGGGTCTGAGGTTGACCCCCATTGCTCCAGGTGTGTGTGCTCATTGCCCATAGTCACAAATGTGTGCATATTCACTGTCATGGATACATTAAATGTAAGGGTGAATTGTGTTGCAGTATTGTGTAATGTCCATAAAGGATAATCTTAGATAACTGAGAATCTGTATTTGTGTTCATGTGTGGTGCGTGTGTGATTGGTGAGGTTCAGTGACACATTTTATTTAATTGGCAGTTCTGGTTTATACAAATTAGTAGGACAGTTTGGCAGCTTAGACAGGTCTCTTTATAAATCACAGTTTTACCTTAACTTAATTCATTTTGGCGGCATGCCACAGCCTTCCTGATCCCAATTTAATTACTGTGAACAAGCTGAAGGAATTCATCAAATGTAACTGATCATGGCAGAATAAAACAGGTGAGAGTGTGTTTGTGCTAACAAAACAAAGAACTGAGATAATGAGTGTACAGAAAATCTCTCTGCAGTCCACCCTGATTTGTGCGAGCTCGGACCAAAACATTAAGAGAGAGGACGTACTCAGGGATCTTTGGGCTGGAGTTTAAGTGACTTCTGCTTTGTGGTAGAAGGCCAGACCAGTGATAAGTGGAGCTAGGACTGAGAGATATGGAAGTTAAAGGGAGGAGATGGGGTGAGGCTTTGCAAAACCTACATAGTGATGGAATTTATAGGAGGACTGGGAGTAAAGGGGCTTTAGGCATGTTCCTCCTCTTAAAAATCGTTAACTTGATATTTTTAGATCATGCATTTTTTTAAACCAAAGTATCTGTGCATTCATACAGTTCTTTATACAATGGCCAGATAAGGAGACACATCAGTCTGACTGGATTTTTTGATTGTTTTCAGGATTGATTACTCAAGTTACTTCAATGTTTTAAACTACATTTATGTAGATTTATGGCTCTTCAAAGTATATGAATCAGATAAACCAAAAAGCTAGCCTGCTGTGGCTTTTTCTTTCAGCTATGCAGGGGGTAAACAAAGGCTCAGCTTTCTCACAGGAATGTCGTTCATCAGTCAGGTCATGGGGGGAAGTTTGGCAGTTTGGCCTTTAGCTAATTTTGCAGCAGTATGAGATGAATTTTTAAAGCCTAATACTGTATTACGTTAGTCACTGATTAATGATAATTACTTAATTCCATATCCCTAGTGATTATTTTTCTTAATACACAATAGGCACATACATATTTTGACTGGAGTTTTTGTAAATCCCATTCTGAATCCATAAGCAATAATATGACGTTGTTTCCCCTTTTGCAGCTATACTCTTCTGGGAAGGCTTCCTACAAGTTTTTGTAGGGTGTCTGTGGGACGTTTTGCCCATTCATCCAGAACAGCATTTGTGAGGTCAGACACTGATTTTGGACGAGAGGGCCTGGCTCGCAATCTCCATTCTAGTCTGTGCGGGCCAGTCAAGTTATTCCACACCAAACTCACCCAACCATGCCTTTAAGGACCTTGCTTTGTGCACTGGGGCACAGTCATGCTGGAACAGAAAAGGGCCTTTTCCCAAACTGTTTCTACAAAGTTGGAAGCATACCATTGTCCAAAATGTCTTGGTATGCTGAGGCCTTAAGATTTCCCTTCAGTGGAACAAAGGGCCCTATAGGCCAACCCATGAAAACAACCCCATAACATTATCAAACTTTACTTTACCAAACTTTGCAATTGGCATAATGCAGTCAGGCAAGTAACGTTTTCCTGGTATTCGCCAAACCCAGACTAGTCCATCTGAATGCCACAGAACACGTTTCCGCTGCTTTAGAGTCCAGTAGCAGCATGATTTAGACCATGCAATCCTATGCTTGGCATTGTGCTTGGTGGTGTAAGGCTTGCATGCAGCTGCTCAGCCATGTAAACCCCTGCCCTGAGAGTCCATGCACACAGTTTCTGTGCTGATGTTAATGCCGAATAAGATTTGAATCTCTGCAGCAGTTAACTGGTAGAAAGCTTACTGTCTTCAGCTGTTTCAGTGATGTGTGTACTTGCCATAGAATGTAAATAAGCATTCTAAACTCTTAACAAATAAAATTATATATACAATATTATTATCCCAATAATATTAAATATATTAACAAACTGCATTACTTGACAGAAAGTATAACAATGTGTTGCATAGATCTACATCAATAAAGAGCAAATAAACAGCTCAGTAGTAGTGAGCAGAGACACAAACAAGGGTGGAAAAAAACCTTGAGAGTCACCTGCTCTATTGTCCGAGTAAGCCGGGCAAACAAAAGTAATAGGACACCTGCTAATTCATTGTTTCTTCCAAAAGCAAGGCAATTAATACTCTATCCTGCTTTGTTGGATTAACTGTTTTTGTCCAGGGAAGACTTTCTACTAGCTTTTGGAGCATTGCTGTGAGGATTTGACTGCATTCAGTTATCTGGGTATCTAGGGTAGATTACCTGCTTCAGAGAGTCCTATTCTATTGCACATCTGTGTCAGCAATAGGTTCAGAATAACGTAACTAAATACATTCCTTAGAAGGACCATAATATGGCACATTTGGCCATATTGTGCACTTCATTTGAAATTCAGAAAGCGCTCCAACTGCATATATTTTTCACTACAGCTTTCACTGCATTTACAGAGTACCAGCATTCTGTAAAGTATGTCCAATCTAGTAAAAGTTGCTATGGAAGACTGCACATCTTATCTGTTATCTTAATCATGCTATGAAGGAGCTTCACAATTTCAAATACACTGATATCCACATATTTTGAAATTAAAGCAACCAAAGATACCCACATTCATACACACACATACACAGAAACACACACAGTGTAAAGTCTCCTCTCCATGGCAACACTGTAGTTTTAGAGGAATATCCTGAAATAAATCAAGGCACTGAGAGACAGAAAGAACAGCATAATCAGAAATGTGGATAGAATACCCCCACATTAACACACTGATGATTTCACACCACTTTCAATAGCGCTCCGCAAAAGAGCAGAAATCTTCAGACAGCACTGAATCAAAAAAAAAAAGTCTGTTGCACTCTGCTTGGTCTGGTGATCTGAATAAAGGACATGAATAAAGAATGTGCTCAGACATGAAAAAGAATGAACTGAAGTGAACTGTGTTTTTCCATGCTTCCGCTGTGGAGCTGGATCAAACATCTGACGCTGCGCCAGCCAGCGTTACTACAGTATCAGTCAAACTCCACACAGACACATCAAGCCTGGCTACATATGGCCACTCAATATTTAATCAGATGTTGTACTAATACCAAGAGTCTATCAATGATACACAACAGATGAGACATCATTTTAATAACTGCAAAAATGAAAAAAAAGAAAAAAATATAAAATATAACTAGAATATTCACTAGCAGTGGTTGAGTAAGATTGCTGGTATTAACAAACACACAGAATACTGGTAGCTGTTTGGAGTTGTTTGTTGTTTATGGCCTCTGTCAGATCTTCTACATCTTACTGTTTATGGAATTCCTAAATCTTCTTTTAACCCTTTAGCAAGTATCTGTAATCATGCACCCAGAATAATTTCCCCTTCTGTAACGTCTGCTCTGCACCATTTAAGATGGAACGGAAACTTTTTGCATTTTTGGGATGCGCTGTATGTTGTGGAAAGACTGATTAATGCACAAATTTGCAGAATTAAAGCTCATTGTTCAGATCCTACAGGTGGGACAATACTTGTGAAGGGTTAAAATTTCTGGAGATGAGGACCATGAGCTCCATGAGAGGAGTGCTGAATCCTTCCTCCTTCTACTCCCCGTTCTTCTGGAGTGTTTCAATCAAAGCCACAGAAAGCAACTCTCAAAATATTCTGCTGGTTTTTCATGCAAATCAATTTGAATTTCTAATCTTGAAGAGGAGAGAGAGAGAGAGAGAGAGAGAGAGAGAGAGATTCTGTATGCTGGTGTCATTAAACTGGAAGAGGGGATAGAAATAAATTAAACTAGAAAAAATTGCTTCCATTTTATATAGGTCAGAGGCTGCTACCTGTTAAATAATGAAAAAGGCTATAGTGTGTCAGACCATGTGTGTGTGTGTGTGAGAGAGAGAGAGAGAGAGAGAGAGAGAGAGAGAGAGAGAGAGAGAATCTGTGGGTAAAATATGAATGCTGTAATTGCTGCCCCTGTGGTCAGGGTGGACTTAAATGTTCCACATTTTTCAATCTGTGATCGGTCGCAACACCATAAATCTATGAGGTACAAAACGTCCTACAAGTATAATGATATATGTAGGCAGTACTGGGCGTAGACTTGCACACGTGTGCAATAATATATGTGGACAGATTTATGCAGAGGACATCACATATATTATAATTCTACCACCATTACAAGCAATTTACATAAATATATACTGCATGAAACACACAGCAACTGTGCTTATTCTTATCCAAAAGCAAACAAGCATGGCTGCAGTCTGTGGAAATCTTATGAAACAAGCAGGTTTCAGGTGGACAGAGGTACTGTATTATGAAACACACAACTATACCTAAATATAGTGTAAGATCAGAGTGATACAAAGCCAAACATCTGTGTTAGAAAGAAGGAAAGTGAAAAACTATCAACAGAGTGATTTATCAGTCTACTCAATCTTTAGTATAGCTCGGTAACACTGAGATAAATAACTGATCAGCACAGTGATTTATCAGTCTACTCAGGCTTTAGTAGAACTCAGTAACACTGAGATAAATAACTGATCAGCACAGTAATTTATCAGTCTACTCAGGCTTTAGTAGAACTCAGTAACACTGAGATAAATAACTGATCAGCACAGTGATTTATCAGTCTACTCAGGCTTTAGTAGAGCTCGGTAACACTGAGATAAATAACTGATCAGCACAGTGATTTATCAGTCTACTCATGCTTTAGCAGAGCTCAGTAACACTGAGATAAATAACTGATCAGCACAGTGATTTATCAGTCTACTCATGCTTTAGTAGAGCTCAGTAACACTGAGATAAATAACTGATCAGCACAGTGATTTATCAGTCTACTCAGGCTTTAGAAAAACATCAGTGTTTTGTTTCTGAAAAGGGTATTTGTTGAGCTCCACTAATGAGTGTGTTTGCTACACCGTGCACTGATCCTAAAGTACTGTACAAGTACTGACAATGTTTTTAAATTTAATTATCTGTCATTTGTGTTTGAGGACAATTCGGAACAGACAAAAGAACCAGCAAAACAGCAGTTTAAACAGTCACTTTTTAAATTCAATTATATAAAAAAACTATTACAAAGCTGCCAGAGGCAAAATCCTACAATGTTACTTAACAAAATACTAGCATAATTAACTGATACCCACTTAGCTTCTTTTGACCATGTATTTTAGGCAATGCCTAAACACTGGTTGTTGTTTTCAGTGTTCCAAGGTGTTTTTTCATGTTATGTTTGATGATGTTAATTATGATATTATGCAGCTGATCAGCATTGTAGAAGGCCATTGTAAAGTAATTTTATCATGAAAATGTTCATCACAATACCGCCCACCCTTCTAGTTATATTCATGTCCATAAAGCACACGAAATTAGAGAACAGTGGATGAGGACATAAGAAATGAATTTGTCCCAGGTGACATTTGCTCATCCTGCACATTGTCTGCTGAACTCCCAGAGACCTGCTCCTTTAGGTTTTACCAAAGTTACCCAAACAGCACTTCGGCCTCTCTGTAGAAGATAGATTCTCACTAGTAATGAACCTCAGCAGTAATAGAGCTCCTCTTTCAGGTGTGCTTTTACTCTATAGCCTTCTGAGCTATTGTTAGCAAGATGGAAAAAAAAGAAAAAAAGCTAAGAATTACAACAAAAAGAAAGAATTCACTCAACTTAAATTCTGTGATAGCCAGAGACGGACAAGAATGTCCTCAGTTACCATAGAAACATAGCTGTCAAGTGAGTGGAGCACTTCATCTTTTTGAGAGAGAGAGAGAGAGATAGAAAGAGAGAGAGAGAGAGAGAGAGAGAGAGAGAGAGAGAGAGAGAGAGAGAGAGAGAGAGAGAGTTTAGTTTAGTTTAGATTATTAATATTGATTGATTGATTAGGTTAATAAAACAAAACCCCGAAAATATTTTGCTCTTCAAATCTAAAAACTTACAGACAACAGAACATAAGTAGGGATGTAACAACAGAGCCTATCATGTTGTATGAAAGTGTCACAGAGAACTGCATTATATTGTATTGTGCTGTTGTCGTGGGCTCAGTTATGCACATGGGGAGTGAAGGCTAGCCCATCTGGTCTAATCCCACAAAAGTAGTTATGCTGAACAAACTGCTAAAAAAAAAAACTTATGCTGGCTATGTCTTGCGAAGTCCATGATTCAAAGGCTCAGAGCGTCGGTTTAAATGCTGTTGCTGATTGGTGTATGTGGTGATAAATACAACTGATACAATATAATCACAAGATCATTGTTATAATATTCACAGTCGCTGCAGTAATTTACTTTAGTCATTTTTAACATTGTGCTTTGTTATATGCAGAGTCAAATAATGAAAACAGAGTTAGTGTCTACTTATTTATAAACTGCATGTACTGTATATTCAAAAATTATGTGTGAACAAAAAAGTAAAAAAAAAGCTGTGTGCATATGCGGTTACCCCCTTAACTGCTGACTTACTATTCTGTAACATCTAAGCGTCATTTATTAACTGTAGACATTATTCATCAATCATTCTTGGTTCTTAGGAATTACTGAATAAGGCCCAATGAAACTATAGTGTATGTTATGTAGCTATGAGAGTAAATAAGTAACAGTGGGTCTACATCCAGGTCAGAATTTAAGGGGTTAATTGACAATTTTACTTCACATACCATCTCCAAACATAGTTGCAGGTGGTCATGTGGTTTACTATCATGAACTGATTTTAGATTTTGAATTGCTAATCGTTGTAGTCAATGGACAGAGTTGTGTACAGATCTAATACAGCAGATTAAGTGGAATACATTTTTGATCTTCAAGCTTCCTAGAGTTTGAGAGAACATTTGAGAGAACATCAGTGGTAAAGTAAAAAATATGATCATTATGTTAAATTGAGCTATTAGCCCCTGCAGATTAGACAAATGAGAATAACAGTGAATGATGATCCTTTAGATTGAAAGATCCAGCACTATACTCAGATATAGATCTGGCATGCAAAAAAGGTTTAATGCTGCTTGGACAGGAACGCTATTCCTCCTGACAGAACTGGTGCTGTTTTAAGGAAAGAGAAGGCATAACCAGGAATTCGAGAAGAAATGATGCATGTAAATTTATCATGCATACATGTATACAGAAGAATGAAAAGTATCAGTGAAGAAAGTTAGGAGTGCAGATCTGAGACGTTTTTGAAATGGCCTTCCAAAAGTCCTGACCACAATTATGTAGACTGTGCTTAAAAGTTGGGTCTGTGACAGCAAACCAAAGCTCTACCAGTCTTGTAAAGAAGGTTCAAAACTTCAACCAGAATTCTGGCAGATGTTTGCTGGCTAAGGGACTTGTTAAGGGACATTTAATATTGGATGTGCTGTATATTTATTTTTGACCCTTTGATGTTTTGAGAAATCCTACCAAAATGTGAAAAATAAGTGTTTCTAACATATATATAAAGATTCATTATGACTCATTATGTCCAAAAAAAACACAAAACACCAGTTTAAAGGTATTCTTAAAGTCCATTATTGTCATGACATTTATGTCCCTGAGGACTGTATGTAAATTTCTGTATGTAAATAAAATACCATTAGAAAACTGTATAAAAACAGTATCACCAATAATTTCCCAATAATGCCCAAACAATACTTAGAATTCTCTAAAAAGTTCTCTACTAAATGAAACAGTCCTGAATTGATATTACACTAATCCCACTGTGTCAGAGTTAATAAGGAAACTGCTTATTAAATGCAGAGAGAGGGGAGTAGGGTCAACAGTGTTTGGCCTCTGGTGTGGTGGCCTACACCAAATGCACACTAACCATTTCCATCAGGGATCTGATCAAATTGTCTGAGTTCCTGCTATTCTTCTTAATTATATGCAGGGTCAGCATAATCTTAATGCAAGAAACAGTTACACAAGGCACCACAGGGGTTACCATCTGATTGAAGCACCAATTTAAAATGAGCCTCAAGTGCAAGGAAGTAACTGCTTATTTGCTATTAACGACAATTTTAAAATCGTTAATCACATGGGCGAAGAGAAGTACACTCTAGTTTCATCATCTGAAAATATTTCACTGTGCCTCTTTGATATTCGCAGGTCTGCAGGATGTTTAGTTACAGACTAGAGGATTTTCAGCCTGCAGGATTTTTCATGGTGGCTGAGCCCTGCGCACAGCAATAACAAATGTATTAGACAATGTGTAAGTAGGTTTATCTCATCTAAATAAATACTCTATTTTGGCTGCACGTATTACCCTCAAACAAGCAGAGCATATAGAGATAAGAAAAAAAGTAGTGGAGCAAAAAGAAGTGCAGTAAGTCTTCTGTCATATTCTTGGAGTCTACTAGGAGACTGTTAAGATGACTGACCCAGAGACTCCTTATTAGAGAGTTCGGCTACTATAAGGTGCACATTTAAGAATAATTACTGCATCACGGCCTGAAAGCCTATGAATAATTGTTCTGTGTCAGAGGCTTCTTCAACAGAATGTCAGGTCATCTATTTGTAAGCTGAAGCTAAAGCACAGTTGGGCCATGCAACAAGACAATGATCCATAGCACACAAGCATATTTACCTCACAATGGTTAAAAATAGGAAATGTAAAAATTTGGAACGCTTGCATAATCTTTCATAGAAATGCAATACCAATAGAATGGGAGGCCTAAGGTCACCATGCCCAATGCTAAGTGTCGACTAGAGTTGTATAGTATAGTTACAAAGCCCATCAGAATTGGGTTGTGAAGCAGTGGATCTATGACATCTGAAGTGATGCAGTTCCATCAAATAACTCTGGGATGAGTAAGATTGAGTGGGTTGTGATCCAGAACAAATCATCCAACATCAGTACCTAACCACACAAAATCTCTTGCGGCTGAAAGTAATCAAATCCTCACAGCAATGTTCCACCATCTACTGTAAAGCCTTGTCAAAACAACAGCTGTTATTCCATCAAATGACTGAGCAGTGTTTAAGGAAGGTTGTAGGATAAGAAATGATCCCTCTCCCTCCTGTCTGGCATAAGGCTGCAACGCATCAGGGACAAGTCCTCCAGACTCATGAACAGTTTCTTCCTTCAGGCAGTCAGACAGCTGAACTGATCTGCCTGACGGTCCTTAACACATCTAGACAGGACCGCTATCTCAGCCCTGTTCCCCACTTTCAATCATTTCACTATTTCAGTGGCACCAAAGTCAGTCACCTCTGGTCAAATTACATATGTTGTAGGTTTTGATCTTCTACACAGAACATACTTCTGCACATTCTACAGCCCAATTACATATTATTTGCTTAATCTAACAGCAAAGGGCTATTTTAGTAACACTAAATTCACCATTAGAGATTCCTAAACCACACAGAAAGATGCTTTCCTCTTTATAGGTTTCCAAACATGCAAGGTCTCACGTCGGTCTTGATGCTTGTACACAAACTCAACATACAGAGCAATACATTTAACTGAACCACACCATGATCATGAAAAACATCACAACTGCTATTGAGAAAAAAAATCTTGTGAAGGATTCAGAGCAAATTTAATACAGAATTTAATATCCAGTAAGACATTTTAACATAGTCATATTTTACAATGACATAACTTTTTTTCAGTCCATCAGAATAAAAAAAAACATATTGATTAAGCAAAGATTAAAGTCAATATTGAAGGCATTGAAACAACCTTCTGTATTTACCCAATCTGCCTCTTTTTTCAATTTTGAGCATTGGTCATTAATATGCATTTACACACACAACACATCACTGGTCTACATATTTATTACATTTTACTTTTAGTACAGCAACTTAGTTTGGAACTTAATCACACAGCCTTCATGCATACAATTGCATAAATTTGTATATTTGTATATTTATATATGTATATTTTATCTATTGTCTAATTATCTTTGCACCCTGTCTTTGTACCAAGTCCTCAACTATCCAAAGGTTCATGTACCTTATTCACTTATAGCTTCCTAAGAATTTTCTCTTGAGAAAGGTCTTTATAAAAGTAAACAGCAGAATTGTTCTGCTCTTAAAATGAGGGAACCCATTTGCCAGGTAAACTGAACATATCCCAATTAAGAAAACATAAGAGGTCTTTGTGAGTATATGAAATGTGAGTATAAACCTTTAAACCTCATACATCTCTACAGAACCAAAAGGGGTTCATCTCTGGCATTTGAGGCACTGTTATTTTTAAGAGTGTAAAAAGACATAATAGTAAAAAGGCAGCGCAGTGCTGAGCACAAGCACAATGACTTTTTTTATGTGGCATAGCACTGTAACCCATGAAATTCATGAATCTAGCCAATTACGTTTATGGTCTGCTGTTATTTTACGTTAAATGTAGCAACATAGATTTCTTACTCAACATGTCTGTGATCAGGACAAATGACATTTTTTATTTAATAAATTATACAAATATAACAAATATGATCTATGGATATAAAGAAATCTTTTTCAATACGACATTTAATATGTCTGAACATTTGCATATAGATGAATATACTTAAGCATTAATGCAGATTTCCTTTGTACAATTGGCTTTCACTAAAGCACACAAAACACAAGAGCTCTATCCTATCTGCATGAACACCCAAGTAGAGTCCCAGATCTACTGTAAAAGCTTACTTAAAACACAAACAAACCCGAGATGAAGATGTGGGCCAAAAACACTAATAAATAGCAAGCATTCTGGAATCCTTGATATAAAAAGAATCATATTTTTGCGAGAAACTAATCATCATGAGAGCCAAACATGGCATGGAAAGCAACATTTTACATATTATGAAACACAAGCATGTTCTGTACAAGTTTAGCAAACTCTCCAGGGAATTGCACAATGCTACTGCACCATAGAATTGAGCCACCTAATTGAACTTCATATGTAAACCCACAACAAAAGACTCACTGAATTTAAATGCTGACACACTGAATCACTGCTGCACCAAAACAATTCAATTGTGGTGATGCTGCATTTAACCACCAATTCAGCCATTTGCTGTCAGTGAATCAAAATATATGTACTTACGAAAGCGTTCTCTCCATTCGACTGCCTGTGGAGCCAATGATCTCTCCAAGTGTGCAAAATGTCTGTCCCAGGAAATCCTACAGATATTAGGAGATAGATAGAGTTAAAATATATGATGCTATGAAAAAGTGTTTAAATCTGAATTCTTTGTGCACATTTAAACACTGAATTACATTAAATCTTAAATAAAAATCTAATACGGCATAAAAATGACCCTGAGGAAACCAAAAACACAATGTGGTTTTATGTATTTTTTATGATTTTTATTATGATTGCCTCCTTATTATCAACAATTAGTTACACCCACCTCAGCAGCAAGAATTGCAAACAAATGTTTTCTGTAGTTAATAAGCTGAATTTTGGCACTGAATTTTGAACTGCTTCAGCTTAGTGACATTTGTAGGCCTTCCAGCCAAAATTGCCTCATTTGGTCCTGACACATTTCAGTAAAGGTTTAGATCAGGACTCTTTGACCAGGCCATTTCAAAACTTCTTATTTTTACCCAATGTGAGGTAGATGTCCTTGTTTGCTTTGGATCACTGTCTTGTTGCATGGCCCAACTGCACTTTAGCTTCAGCTCACAGAAAGATGAAATTTCTCTTAAAGAATTCTTTCTTTGACAAATGGCAGAATTCATAGTTACTTCAAGGTCCTGATGCAGTAAACATTCGAAAAATAATCCCACAACCACCACCATTCCTGACAGTTGGAGACTCTTACTTTAAAAAGAGAGCCTATATAGGTCAAAAAGCTCCAATTTAGATTAATCTGTAAATGACACAATTTCCAGGAAAGCGAACTAGGTATGTGTGCAATGGTGAAACTGATACAAGCATTTATTGTAAATGCTTCTTGGTTAGCAATGTTTTCTGCTGTACTATTCTGCCATGGATTTCATTATTGGCCAGTGTTTTTCTAATGGTCAAACCATGAACACTGATTCCTGGATGATTCCTGGGAAGATTGACTACTGTTTCAAACTTTCTCCCTTTGAACAGTATGGCTCTGACTGTAGTTTGTTGGAACCCCAGAGCCTTAGAAATGCCTTTGTAACCTTTTCCAGGCTGATGGGCATCCTTAACTGTTTTTTTTTTCTGGAAAAACAGCTTTGTGTGTTTTTTTCTGTGGCAATCTGTGCCTGATTGATATGCTACCAAGTTCTTTTCAATTTAAAGGCCCACAGATTTAGATTGAATAAGGCTGGCCCAAATCAACGAGGGTTTTTAACTAAAGCCCTCACAGAGGTTTCTGATTATGACTCTAATTAACTTTATCATTAGTAACATTATCTGGAGATAATTGATACTTTGCATGACAAAGAAATAAAAAAACAATACTTTGTGTCTGTTTCACTGCCAGACTCTTTTTATACATACTTTTACAACCCACTGGAAAATCAGACTAAATTTAACAAACAAATTCAGAAAATCTAGGGGAATTGGCTCTTGATTGTTATTTTGTATATAATTATATATTTATAAAGTTATCTTTGTCATTAGACACCTAGCTGCAATATACCATTTAATCATATTATTTATTCTTATTAATTAATTATTCAATATCCTCCCTACATTATTTTTTCAGTCATTTACTAACAAAATGACCCAATTGTCTCCTCATGTTATTTGTATGTACTTGAAAGTCTCTTCTCAACCAACTCTTCCTGCCCCTCTACTGTTTACACTGCTAGCTACAAAACTGGAGTAGCTCCATGTGCCTGGAGGAGAACACTAAATGCCAGACTGGATGGTGCATCATTGATGTTGCAGGAAGGGGGGTTGTGATATTTGTAAAATAGCAAAAAGCACCCCTGGGACTCCAATGTGGGTCCCAGCAGTACAGCTCAATTCTGCACTGTACAGCACCTTTAACCAGATATGCTGCATAAGGACTATTCTTTTATTTATGATTATGATTATGATGATTATGATTATTATTATTAATTACAACTGCTGGTTTAAGTACAGAATTCCCTTCACACTCATCTATCCAATCCTGTTTATGTTTGATCCAGCTGATCCGCATTTCAGCTGAGAATTTAAATGAATTTTCTCTGAAACTAATTAAAAACAGACATTACCTCCAGCTAAGTTTAGAAATGGCAAACCTTGCAGTGTCACGATATTTCTGGTGTGTGTATTGGGAGTTCTCATTCTTTCATTAAACACACACACACACACATAGACAGGAAACAGATGCTTTTATCAGGGTTACTCACTTTCTGCTCATCCACGAAAAGACAGGTAAAAAGAGAGAAAGTAAAATGTCATACAGATAACAGAACTTTTTTATTCAGAACCTTTAATAATATGTTCAAAACATTGGTATTAAATTTGAAAAAAAAATACACACTATATGTCTAATGTTTCTAATGAAAGCATTCAGCTACCTAAGTTGCCCCCATTGCTGACATAGATGTGCAAATGCACACACACTGCTTGTCTAGTCACTGAAGAGAAGTACTGGCAATAGAATAGGATTCTCTGGAGCAGATAAAAATATAGGCACCATGCCTAAAGCCAGGTGTGGGCTAGAATGTTATGTTCTCTGTAATGATGACGGTGCTCCATCCAGTACTTTTGAGATGAACTGGGGAGTTGTGGATGAGGTGGGGTGATGATAATCCAACATCCTGACCTCACTAAAGCTTGTGTCACCGAATGCTATCAAATCCCCACAGCTAAAATCTAGAAGAAAGCTCTCCTTGGAAAGTAGAGTCAGTTACTCCAACAAAAGCAGGATAAACTCTTTTATTAGAATATTTTTTTAATAACCTTGATTTTTGAAGAAACAAGGAATGAGCAGGTGTCCCAATACATTTGTCCAAAGCTTGTATATTATATATACAGTTATGAAGTAAAGGACTAGAAACTAATAGAAAGACGATGTTGGAAACAGAGTTCATGCTCCATGTTCATGTGATTGTGTCATGCAATTCCTGCAGATTCTTCAAATGAACTTTCATGCTGCAAATTTCTCAGTCTGGTCATTCTCTATTGACCTCTCTCACCAAAAAGGCTAAATTCTTATACTCTGCAGACTTAAATGCTGAGACAGCACAAGCATCCATTGGCTGATATATTAGAGCAGGGGATCTTGTGTTTTCCTCTGAGCGCTTTGACAAGAGGCGGTGTCTGTCTGTCTTCACATCAGAGAAGAGGCAAGTGCTTGTCCTCATCCTTCTAGTGTCAGGAGGATTGCAAGTAATAGTGGGAGTCCTAGTGAGTGGGTGGGTTTATTGGCTTAGCTAAATTGGGAAGAATATAAATAGGGTTTAAAGAATTATTGAAATCCTATGCTGATGATTGATGTGAACATTACCTGAAGCTGATGGCTCATATCTGATTTTATACATTGCACCGCTGCCATGTAATTGGCTAATTAGCTAATCACATGAATAAGTACATGCTTTTCTAATTAAGTAGAACATGTACAGCAGTACTGTATTGTCTTAAGCATCTGAAAAAATATACATATAACTACTTATTCATCACTTCAGTACTTCTAAACCATATGTACATGTGTTTAAACAAATAAACAAAGCAATATTCAAGTAAGCTGAGTATTTCATTTTTAGTTAATGCCTGGTTTATCTAATCAATCCTCCATTAAAGCAAATTAGTTGCACTGATGGAGGAACTAAACAACTCCATACAGATCCATACAAATTGAATTAGCAACATGAAAGTGCTCCTGACCAATCTAAAGGAATCCTGTGACACAGTCATGAACCCACATTTCACAACGTTTCCAAAAGCTTATGGAATCCACAGAATAGAGAACTAAGGCTGTTTTGAGAGCAAAAGGAGGACCTACCCAGTACTAGTGCAGTATTCCTATTGAAATGCTTGGTAAGTTGTGTTATGTAGCATATAGTAAAGACTTACACAGGAAAAGAAACAAAAGGAGTGAAGGCTTACATGTTTGGAGATGTTTGAACTTCTTGTGTCCACATTGTACCTAAAATAGAAGATTAATGTTATGTAATTCCAAATGTAATTAACTTGCAATAACTTTCAAATATACAAGCTATAAGAAGGAGGAGTTATGTTCTCATACAAACACAAGATAAATGTATTTTTAAAAAGATTATAATTAGTCGCAAGAAAGGTCTCACAGAGGCGATTCAGGAGTAATTACAGAGAGAGAGGAAAATTATACCCATTAGATACCCCATGCAAGTGTGTGTGTCGTGGAAAGTGAGAGTGAAATGAGGAGCAGAGGGTCCACAGATTGCACTCATTTCTTTTCTTTGAACATGCTCCATTTTCCTGCAGGCCACAGGCTCCCACAGGGAGCCCTTAGGAGCTGACATGAATGAGACTCTGCAATGATTTTTGTTCATGTTTGACAAAAAGAATCCTCTGTCTCCTTCCCTTACTCGCTCTCTCCTTCTCTTCTTCTCAATAACTGCTCTTATGTCTTCTAGAGCATCATCTTCTACAGCCTTGTCTTTTTGACCACAGATTTCTCTCAGAGTTCAAACAAACACACTGCCACATGCAATATATTAGCAGTCATTATACATAATATATGTCCATATGTTTTGTAGACGCCCCTTCTAATAAATGCAGTCAGCTACATTGCACTAAGTTGCAACCAAATTCTGACAGATGTGTAAATGCACACATGCACAGCTTGTCTAGTCCCTATAGAGAAGTACTACCAATAGAATAGGACTCTCTGGAGGAGAAACATGAACCTATTGGCACCATGCCTAATGCCAGACATGGGCTAGAGGGGTATAAAGCTGTGGAACTGTGTTCTCTGGAACGATGATGCTCCATCCAATATTTTGGGGATGGGTTAGGGAGTTGGGAGTGGGGTGTGGTGATCACCATCCAACATCCTGACTGAAAGCAATCAAATCCTGACAGCAATGCTCCAAAATCTAGTAGAACGTCTTCCCTGGAGAGATGTGTTAAAAGCAGGAGAAAAGGACAAGCATAAGGATCTGAGCTGTGACCACTTTTGGTAGGTACTGGACATTTTTTTTTTTTTACAAAAATGACTTTGATAATACCACTATCACCACCAGGCTTTGAATTCCACACCTCTCCTGCACCAATCCACCTTTTCCAGCACCGGCACATTTATTCCTGGCCACCAAAACAGCAGCTGAGTGCACCCAAACAAGATAGTAACACAGGAATTATACTGTTAGACTTTGCTTGTGCCTGCAAGAAAGTAGAGCCTTAGAGTAGAGTGTACACTAAATTACATTTTAAGGCACTACCCAAACTATATCACACACATTTTTGTACCATGCTCAGGGAGACATATTTGGTCAGGGGCAGAGGTGGTTCGGTGGTTAGCACACCAGGCTACTGGTGATAGAATTGTGAGTTTGATATCTGGGTTTGCCAAAATGCCACTGTTGGGCCCTTGAGCAAGGATCTCAATCCTCTCTGCTCCCCAGGCACTGCAGCAATGGCTGTCCACTGTTCTGGGCACTTGTGTGTGTTCACTGCATGAATGGGTTAAAGACAGGTGCCAAATTCTTTCTGTGTCCAAAACAAATGGTGAATGTGGTTGAGGTCTTTGCTATAAATCCTATATGTCCTCTTTTAGGAATCTGAAGCATCTGTCCAGCTGTGATTTCTAAATTGCATATGTCTGGGACTTCACACTAATTTCCTGTCAGTGATTTGGTTAAACACTATATGTCCATATATTTATGGACACCTTTTCTAATGAATGCATACAGTTAATTTAAGTTGCACCCATTGCTGGCACGTGTACATAAATGCACAAACAGCTTGTCTAGTCCCTGTAGAAAAGTAGTGACAATCTTGATCTGTGGAGCAGGGGAATCGTGTTCTCTGGAATGATGGTGCTCCATCGGGTACTTCTCAGATGAACTGGGCAGTTGGGGATGAAGTGGGGTGGTAATCATCCAACATCTTGACCTAATTAAAGGTTGTGTTGCCAAATGCAATCAAATTCCCAAAGCAATGCTCTCAAAATCTGGAAGAAAGCCATCCCTGGACAGTAGAGACAGTTACTCCAGCAAATCAGGATAAACTCTTTTTTAATACCCTTGATTTTGGAAGAAACAGGCATATGTCCCAATATATGTTTGTAAGAATATTGATTAGTCTTTGTAAATGAGTAAATGTTTATGTGTTGATGCTCATTAACACAGTTACCTGGTTTTATATAACTTTATTTTCACTTAAAAAGATGAGAGAGGCCTGTAATTGACATCATAGGTAGACCTCAACTATGAGAGACAAAATGAGAAAAAAAAATCAGAAAATCACATTGTCTCATTTTTAAAGAATTTATTTGCAAATAATGGTGGAAAATAAGTATTTGGTCAATAACAAAAGTTAATCTCAATACTTTGTTATATATCCTTTGTTGGCAATGACAGAGGTCAAACGTTTTCTGTAAGTCTTCACAAGGTTGGCACACTCCGTTGCTGGTATGTTGGCCCATTCCTCCATGCAGATCTCCTCTAAAACAGTGATGTTTTGGGGCTGTCGGTGGGCAACACGGACTTTCAACTCCCTCCAAAGGTTTTCAATGGGGTTGAGATCTGGAGACTGGCTAGGCCACTCCAGGACCTTGAAATGCTTCTTACGAAGCCACTCCTTTGTTGCCCTGGCAGTGTGCTTGGGATCATTGTCATGCTGAAAGACCCAGCCACGTTTCATCTTCAATGCCCTTGCTGATGGAAGGAGGTTTGCACTCAAAATCTCACAATACACGGCCCCATTCATTCTTTCATGTACACGGACCAGTCGTCCTAGTCCCTTTGCAGAGAAACAGCCCTAAAGCATGATGTTGCCACCCCCATGCTTCACAGTTGGTATGGTGTTCTTTGGATGTAACTCAGCATTCACTCTCCTCCAAACATAACGAATTTGTACCAAACAGTTCTACTTTGGTTTCATCTGACCATAAGACATTCTCCCAATACTCTTCTGGAACATCCAAATGCTCTCTAGCAAACTTCAGACGCGCCCGGATATGTACTGGCTTAAGCAGGGGAACACGTCTAGCACTGTAAGATCTGAGTCCCTGGTGGCGTAGTGTGTTACTGACGGTAGCCTTTGTAACGTTGGTCCCAGCTTTCTGCAGGTCATTCACTAGGTCCCCCCGTGTGGTTCTGGGATTTTTGCTCACTGTTCGTATGATCATTTTGACCCCACGGGCTGAGATCTTGCGTGGAGCCCCTGATCGAGGGAGATTAGCAGTGGTCTTGTGGGTCTCCCATTTTCTGATTATTGCTCCCGCAGTAGATTTCTTCACACCAGGCTGCTTGCCTATTGCAGATTCAGTCTTCCCTGCCTGGTGCAGGTCTACAATTTTGTTTCTGGTGTCCTTTGACAGCTCTTTGGTCTTCACCATAGTGGAGTTTGGAGTGTGACTGTTTGAGGTTGTGGGCAGGTGTCTTTTATACTGTTAACGGGTTCAAATAGGTGCCATTAATACAGGTAATGAGTGGAGGACAGAGAAGCCTCTTAAAGAAGAAGTTACAGGTCTGTGACAGCCAGAAATCTTGCTTGTTTGTAGGTGACCAAATACTTATTTTCCACCATTATTTGCAAATAAATTCTTTAAAAATCAGATATTGTGATTTTCTGAATGTTTTTTCTCATTTTGTCTCTCATAGTTGAGGTCTACCTATGATGTCAATTACAGGCCTCTCTCATCTTTTTAGGAGGGAGAACTTGCACAATTGGTGACTAAATACTTTTTTTCCCCACTGTGTATATATATATATATATATATATATATATATATATATATATATATATATATATATATCAGTATACAGCTGTATCAGTACATCCCTAACACAGATCCCCCCCCCCCACCCTCCTCACACAAAGATTTCTCTTTTAGGAAATCCAGCTTTTTGTTTCCAGGAGTGAATCGTATTTGAATTCATCGTCACTCTCCTTGTGTCTCTCTGGTCTGGCCAGATCTGGCTGTGCAGATGGACGTGTGAAAGCTCCATTCATCTGAGAGGCAAAGTGTGACAGCCTCGGACCCCAAAGGGATGCATGATGGACAGGAAGAGGTGCAGCAGCTCCTCAGGATAGCACTAAGGAGCTGAGGGGATTTTGCCCGGAACTAGGTGGGAATGCTCAATGTGGATGTGGAGAGTCACCTGTTCGCTTAGTGTTGTGAGGAGAAAGCATGTTCAAAAAGTCACTGGAGTCAACATCCTACTGCCCTTCCTCCCTCAGCTGTACCTCTAAACCTCACTGTAGTACTGTAATCCGCCATATTTCCCTACTCTCCCTCTATCTCTTCTCTTCCCTTCTTTCTCTCGTTGTGTTACTCGCATTCTGGTTTTTTTTCTGATTCTCGCATTCATTCCGTATCGCTCCTCATCTCTGCTTCTGTCTCTCTTACTTTGTTCATCTGTCTCTTCTCCTCTTTCTTCTTTTTCTCACATTTTCTTCTTTCTGTCTTTTTCTCTGGTCTCTCTCTCTCTCTCTCTCTCTTTGATTGTGTCCACATTTAATACAATACAATACAATTTAATATTAATAGTTTTCTGTGATCAGATTCAGTCTGGTAAGAGGAAATATGTATGTTGGGGGAAAAAAGTCCACAGAAGTAATTATTACACTGGATCTTGGCTTCTCTCTCTCTTTGTCTTGCTCTCAAGATTTCTCTCACTGTGTGTGTTTGTGTGTGCGCATGAATGCACTTATGCTCATGCTTATTTACCGGCAGTATTACAGAGCAGTACTACAGAGTTTGCTCCCTTGAGGCTTAAAATGTCTTTAATATCATTTTCTGATAGAGGTATGTGAGAAAGTGAGACCCATCCATTGTTCCACTGCATTGTGGAACCCCCACGATACCTCTAATGTGTTTACAGTATCCCAGAGCAGGAGAAATTTGAAAAACAAAACATTGTTTACAGGAAGTAAAACAGAAATGATGTACGTGTTGGTGTGCTGGGAAAGAAAAATCCGATCTCATCTGGTCACACTGGGGACATATTTTAATGACAAGTGTAAAAAGAATCCGGTCAAAGTAGATCCAGTTTCTATCCAGATACATAACACGTGTTAATGCCAGGTGTAAACAGGCTCTGGCTGTTTTTCTCTCTCCCTCTCGTTTCCTCCCTTTTATCTCTCTGACACGCTCTTCACCTTCTTTTTAATTTCTCTTTCTCACTATCTCCCTTCTTTGTATCTCTGTCTCTCTTTCTCTCGCTTTCTCTGTCCCCCTCTCTCTCCCTATTTGCAGCAAACAAGTACTCCTCTGGTCTATGCCTGTATCAAAATGAAATTATGGCAGAGTGTGAGGGCCCGCAAGCGCCGCTGAAATGAGATTTAGCACAAGAGGATGATAAACTCACTCAAAAATTTAATGGCACTCATTTACATAAAGCAGTGACAAAATGTAGCCAAGGTGGGCCCTGTAATTCAGACCAAAAAAAGCTTCTAAATAGAAAATGTCCCATTACACACACCCAGCAAAATGCCTAGGTGAATAATCACTTTAAACACGGCACAGCAAGACAGTAACAGCGCTTTTCCCTTCCTATCTGAAGTGGTGCTGCAGTGGAATGAGAAATTCAATTACTCTTGCAACTGACTTTGTTTATGGTGAGCACGAGATTCTACATCTAGTTTCCTTTCCTAATCACAGTGATAAGAAACACAGTTGTCCTCTCAGCATAGAATCAGAGCTTCATATCTCCAGCTGATTTAACTGACTCACTCCACGATCTGCCCAGTTACGGCCTGCTGTCAGATACAGCCTCAGTTCAGCCTGATTGGAGCACTGAAATATTGCTTTGATATGACCTTTCAAAGGAAGCAGGCAGAATAACTTCCACTTAAAAGAGAGACAGATCGATTCTGGCATGGTTTAAATGGTGGTACAATGCAATAGTTTGTTCTGTATATCTCAGCTAGTACTGCTGTTTGAACATGATGTGCCTCATTTCACTTGTGAAAGGGTCGGTTATATAGATCAGTTTTTAAAGCACAGATAGAAAAAAGACTGCATTGTAAGGAATACAGAGAGGTTGACAAATAATAATACAATAATGAATTGTTGTGAAGTTAAGAAAAACTAAAAAATTATAGGATATGGGCTCTCAAAAAAAAAGAACTGTTAAAGGTGCCATAAACTGCATAAATAGAGTATTTTAAGTTGTTCTTTAAAATATAAATAGTAAGTATGTGCCTTTTCTTGGGGTGTCATTAAACAAGCGTAAACGAGGCATAAATCTAACAAGACTAGTCAAGACTATTACATCACAGTTTTAAGGTTTCGGAATTGGCTTATTTTACAGATGTTTTGGTTATGCTAGATTTCCTTTTGAATAAATAGAGTTTTCATTCTATGCCCCCTAGAATCAAACACAAGTATAATATCAAATGCCTTATTAGATCTTTTTGCTCACATAGTCTGCAGTAATTACTAGCGTAGCATATGCCAGACAATAACACAACAATAACAAATAAGCCTGTAGCAATCAGCAGCACTTCACACAGTTATGAAGATTCTTTATCACACTGATACACCATTTAAACTCCAGTTTCAAAGTTTCATCACAGGCTGAATTGCTCTTTTTCTTTTTTCATTTTCATCTGAATAAATTTCATGCACATTTTTTTATTTACCATGTCTGCACCGTAGGAGTGCTGGATAATCTACTCAAATCTCAGCATGCAAGCCCTGCATTTGAATAGCAATCAGATCAGTGGAAAATCCATACCTTAATGTCTCTGTTCAGGCTTATAGAAAAGGATGGGAGTGCTAAGAATAACATGAGCAAAGTCCATGTATTAGACTTGATCTATGAGTTCTGTTAGGGATAAAATGCACCATTATGAAAACTTGTGTGATGATCAACATGTTCACATCTGTCTCTGGAAAAAATTACTGAATCAATGGATCAAATAAATGGTTGAAAAATAAATACAAAAAAAAAATGTGTTATTGACACATTTAAACCAAAAAAATGTACATTTAAATGTAATATTTAAGTGCAAATATCAGCAGCAATTTAAAATTAGCTATGGACACTTTTCCTTTATAAATGGCCTCATAAGGGTTGCAGCAGTAAACCATTGTTAGGTATACCATGGTATGAACAGTGTTGGTTGTCATACTGTGCCCATTAGCTTAATACCAGTATTGGAAAAAAATGCAACTGTGCAGAGAATTCCACCAATTTTGTTAAAAACTAAACATTCAATCTACTAATAAAGAAAATAAACAGTATATTAATCAATAACTAGCTGGAAATAAAGTAGTTTAAAAGAGCTTCACCTAACATGCAAAAGGGAGACATTTTACACTTATACTTCCATTATAAACAGTTCCAAGCTTTAGCTATAGTACAGCTTTTATTCAAGCAAAATAACCCTGTTTTAATCCTTTAAGGGTCAATGTATACTACTACTACTACTACTACTACTACTAATAATAATAATAATAATAATAAAAAGAAGAAGACGAAGAAGAAGATTTGTGAACAACAGAAGTGTGAAATACCATATACTGTTATACCATAAAACTGTGATTTTCTGAGATGGTACCATGAAAATCTCTTACCGTTACAACCTTAGACCTCATTAAGTAGTGCTAAAACAATCTGTAAAAAATATAAACATAGGCTAATTCATGCATAATATCAGCACTAAATATCTCTCTAACTGAGACGGTTATTTAAAGCAATTATCTGCCAGTGATACTGCATAGATATTATCACTATGAATTTCTGCTACACACAATCTCCTTTCTACATCACATTAACACACCTCTGAGAAACATCCCTTATGTCTTCAGGCTTTCAGAATACCAGCTGTGTATGCATGTAAGGAGCATGCTGAGTATAGTCATGTAGAATGTGCAGGAAAAACAACAAGCTCAAAGGGTCCATGTCTTTTATACATGTTTTCTTGTGTTGTATTTTTTTTCCCCTAAGGGTCCACTTATGATGTTTTTGTGTGGGGTTGTGTACCTTTCACAGGCAAAAATCATTTTACATTACCATTTTTCAACCTCTCTTAACCCTTCAAAATTAAACATGTTGTTACTTTACCTTTACCTTTGTGAAAGCGAATAAATGCTAGAGATACCATGAGCATTTCTTTGTGCCCTATGAGTGCTGAGTATCAATAATTCAGCCTCTAATGATTTTCAGTGGGGATTAGCTTAGCACCAACACTACGCAACAGGGGCTCTCCAAACACTATGACTCAACAGTCACCACCAGCCAAGACGTGACTCAAATTTACCATCTCCTCCGCTAATGTAGCTTTACACCGCACTGTAGCGTCACTGGCTCTAATTAAATAGCAGCTAAACGTTTTCCATAAAGGATATAAAGCATATGGTGTTTAATAGCACAGCCTGAATGGGTTCGAAGGTAGCAGAATGAAAGCACATAAAGGATATAAATGACGTTTGAACAATAGACAAAGCGTGTGCTTTTTTTAGTGACGCAGTATATTAGCGAAATATATTTTTTACGTGACTAGCAGTTTAACAGTTCCACTGTCCCTCTTAAAGCTCTCTCGCTCTCTCATTCACACACACACATACACAGTAGACCCCCTGCTCACATAGTTAAAGAGACAGATGATGCCATGCTCCATCTGTTTATTGACATCCAGATGGCTGGGGACCTGCGCTCCCCACTGACCGCACCTCAAGGCCAGGTACGTGGGCGTCCTTTCAAACAAATGCGGCGCATACAGTACATCAAATCCGGGCCTGGAGAATAAAGCACTGCCAAATTTAAACCGACGCACTGGAGAGTGCATCTGTGGAGTTTATCTCTGATTGTGTTACACCAATGCTGGTTCTCCAAAAAGAGCCTTTTGTCTGTTGCGTGCAGTGTGACATTAGGGAAGTGAAAGAAAGAAAGCTTCAAAAATACCAAATCAATAATGGATTTTGGCAGACCTGTGAAGACAGCTGAAAAAAATGTCAACTTTACCCTTCTCCAGACACAACTCTAACCCTTTCTAACATTGTTTTTTTCCCTTTTTTCCACACAGCCAGCAAATACAACCTTCTGCTCAAATGGAAGAGAGCTGTGTCAGAGTTTCTATCGATTATGGTGTGTGAAAAATAAAGCACAAGAGAGGAACAGGCTGAAGTGAAAATGAGGGCTAAATAGAAATAGGATTCAAGATAGAGAGGGCTGAGAGATAAAGGGAACCACTGGCAGCTTGAAGACTGAGAGAGAGAGAGAGAGAGAGAGAGAGGGAGTTGATGGAGTGGACAATTATAGAACAAACAGGAAATGTACCCAGGTCTATAAATATAAATATATCTAACAAGTAACAGAGAAGTGGAAAGAGAGAGGGAGTAAAGTAAGGAGACACTACGTGAGAAGCATGAGGAAAGGAAGGAGTAGGATGTAGGGGCCCAGAAGAACGGACGGAAGCTGTTTTGTTTGTGTGTTGACGGGGTGGCTGTCAGGCTGTCTATAGGGTGTGATATATGTGAACGATCTGACCAGGAGTTTGTTCCAAGTTCCACCTGATCTACCATGAGCACTTCTCCAAACCCCCACAAAGAACATCGATCACCTCCCAGGCGCATGGAGAGAGACACAGAGAGAGGAAGCATCTATGCGTTTCACTTGAAAAGAACCATTTGAAATAACGTAGGTTCTGAAAAACTGACCAAAATAGCCCGTCTACTCATACTGAACACGGCCACATTTATCTATCTATGTACTTTTAATGTATACATCATTTTTAGCCACAATCTATAACATTAACACAGGTTGTCTTTCAGATTAACTACATCTGGCAATGGTCAAGTGTGTCGTAACTATATTTTATTCATGATGAAATTATGAATCAACTAAATTCAATGCATCACATTTGTAATGTACACTGATCATTACTGACAGGATTTCACAATATGTGTCCATGATTTCAACAATATATTGTGAAATCAACTCATCTTAAAATTGGCTGTGGAAACGGTTAAAAGGCTAAAAGCCAACCTCTTCAGCTAGTTAACCACACCTCAACAGAACAGTAACACTTTCTGGATGATTATATGTTCATGGATTTTTGTTACAATGCTAGGCTAAACTGGTATAGGATATCACATGCTCCTGTCATCTGGCACAATGATGTAGACCAGCCAATGAAAGCAGTGCTCAGATTTTTTGTTCTATAAGCGAATATAAGGAAAAACAGTGTGTTACATTCTGAGGCAAAATAACAGGGTTGTTAATGGGCAACTAAAATTACATACTATTAAAGCATAAAAGAGCAACTTAAATACTGAACAAATGCATTCTGTGGCACTTATCAGATATGTTCTCTAATAAGTCAGTATATTACTGACTTGCATTGGTTGCACAGGAATACATATTACAGATTTAATTAGATTATGACTATATAATAAACTGTATGTAAACGTATAATACATTACAGCTATAACATTTTCATGGAAAAGATGAGTGTAAAGTCACAGTACACTGTTTTTATGGTGATTTTCTGTAAATATGGTAAAATATATAATGTAAAATGTATAATGTAAATGTAATGCAGCAATTTTACAGTCAAATAATTTCCAGTGTAAAAAGCACAGTAATAGAGAACGACCTGAAATCCTGTAAACTTTTGAAAGAGATGAAAATATGCACTCACACATCAAACCGAAGATTCTGCTTCTCCTCAAAGAAGAAATCCAGAACGAATTTCCGCACAAAGTCAGGATTCAGCGTGTTTTCAATCACCTCTGTTCTGCCAAACTGGAAAGCATGAAGAAGAATCAAAGATCAGAATTTGTTGCAGCATTTCATATCTATAATTCACAAAGGTTACTCATCTCACATCAACGATGACAATGCTCTTGATTTCTCAGCAGCAATTTATACTACAGAGTTTCTGAAAACTTCTCAGTCTCTCTCTTACTTCTAGTCACCACACTAACTCAGAGCACAGATCCCCCCCATTTCCATCAGCCAGTGGGTTGCCTGCTCTTTATGAGGCAGTGATGAGCTATCGATTGCCTGCTGTACCTGAGAACACCTAAACCCCCTACAGCCTAAGAGCCTGCCTATCAATCACACTGTCTAACAGGCTTAAACTCCTGATTACAGGCCCGACTTTATCCTTTTAGTCTCAGTCATTTATGTGAGGTTTACATTTAATTGTGGAGAATACAGAGTCTGACAGGACATTAGCAGTAGGTTACTGTATGCTGCTAGCTGCTAAAGCACACTTTGTAGACTGTTTGGTCTATAAAGCTTGCTGGAAAAGGTAATAGTATCCAGTATCTAGGGAATGGTATGATTACTGTGGAATGGAGGTAGCCTTGATGTATCACAATAAAGCAATACATTTTTCATTTAATGTCTTTGTTTTAAATGCTAGAAATGCCCAAAAGTATGCATGCGCAGTCCATGATGTTCGCTATGAGACTGCAGCATGAAAGTGAATCTTCTTTTGAGGGTGACAACTCAAGCCTTCTGCTTTTTTTCATCTCATTGATTCTGCTTGAAGGGAATTCACAGAAACAGCTGGAAACCTAGAGAGGAAAGGAGGACACTCACAGATCAAACACCTATTCCCCATGACACCGAATGAAGTGTTTGATCTAAGACACTTCTTTCCTGTCCTCTTCTGCAAACGATATGCTCTTTTAATGATAATCCCTTCATTTACTTTATTTTTGGGGGTAATTTACACAAAACAGAATATCATAACATGCTATAATGTGACCAGAGAGATGACAACATAAACATATATCTGACAAACTAAACTTCTGGTGCACACCCTGCTCACTCTGAACCTTTACGGCAAATGAGCTGAGCGCTGACCAATCAGATTGCTGACATCAGCAGTTGGCAAAGGCAACTATAATGGGAATGAAATGCAGTGTTAACTTAAATATTGCACTGCTCTTGCATGTTTTAAAAAATATACAGTACCATTCAAAAGTTTGGACACACCTGGTTGTCGGCATCTTAAAAACATTTAATCCAGATGAATCAAGATCACACTTTGTTACTGCTCCATCACTGCAGAGAATGCAGTTTCACTGCTCCAAAGCCCTTGCTGGTGGGCTTTATAGCTGACACTTGGCACTGAGCACAGTCACCTTAGTTGTGACCACTACAGAACATCCCATTCCATTAGCAGTGCTTTAATATGATAATTATACAGGTTTTGTGGGTGTATTTGAACACCAATTGGTGCACCTTACAGTAGTCATATTCACTATTTAGAAGGGTCTTTAGACATGGGATTTAAATGTCTTATGGACTACATATGTAGGAATGTAGGTTAAAATACCATTTACTGCATAATTGCATTTAAAACATTGGACAGACAATATTTCAAAACAATACGATACGTTTTGTTTATTGTATTCTACTGAAAAGCAGAACGCTTGTGTGAGATTATACTCACTGAATTTGCAACCCTACAAAAATAAATATTTAATTTTTCTGTAATACTAACTGAGGTGCTTTTAGATCTGAATCATCAGTGAGGCTGTGGTTTTATCACCTGTAAAAACTGCCCCATACAAAAGAACACTACGTGCTTGGACCCCTAACAAACAGGTACACACATGCCTTTTCTACACCTCCTGTAGAGTACAGGCTGGCAGGCAGAGGCAGGGTCACAGCAGGCCAGCTTTCTGTGGCAGCAGCCACCTCTGGGAAGAAATTTAGAACACTGGAAGTTTTCCAGCAATAGGTAAAGGTACCCTCACTGCCTTTAAATGCATACGAATTTCATTCTCTCAAGAGCTCCCATTAATACTGCCACGCTCTTCATTTCACATGTAGAGGACACTTTAGTGTCAAAGTCCCGAGATTCATTAACCACACTTTGACAGGCAACTGTTTGTCTGTGTACGTATTTGTGTGTGTGTGTGTGTGTGTGTATGAGTGTGTGACACAGAGACAATAGGGAAAGTCTGACTCTCAATTGCATCACACTCATTTGCTTGCTAACAACATTCAAGAGAGAACAAGTGAATGTAATGAACTACGGGAACACACACTGAATAACATTAGTGTGCTACGGGAACTAAGGACACACTGTTTGTAGCACCCTTTTAGATTTAATCTGATACTACTGGCTCTTTAGCAACACTTTTTTCTACATAAATATGACTATAAAGAAACATTAACTGATTCTTCTGAAATCAAGGGTCTTAAAAATGTTTATCCTGCTGTTGTCTCTACTGTCCAGAGAAGGCTTTCTAGACTTTGGAGCATTGCTGTGAGGATTTGATTGCAAATCCTATGACAAGAGCAGTAGTAAGGTCAGGATGTTGGATGATCACCATACCACCTCACCCCCAGCTTCCCAACTCATCCCAAAAGTAGTGGATGGAGCACCATCATTCCAATGAACACAGTTCCACTAGTCCACTGCTCAATGTTGGGGAGTTTTATACCCCACACATAGCCCACACCTGGCATTAGGCATGGTGCCAATAGGTTCATGTTTATCTCTTCCAGAGAGTCCTATTCTATTGGCAATACTTCTCCCCAGGGAGTAGTTGTGTGTGTGTGTGTGTTTTTTGCACATCTGTGTCAGCAATAAGTACAACTTGTACTTATTGTTCTAATGAACGCATTCATTAGAAGCCGTGTCCACAAACATTTAGACCTACAGCATGGACGCAAGCGTAAAGTATATAATCAGAATTTGGAAAAGGTGGGTCTACATAAAATGCAGTTTAAGGGGAACATATAAAAAAGAGACCTAAAATTCAAATTTCTCATTCTCTCAGCAAGCAACACACTTTAAGTGGAACAAAGTAACATATTGCATGGCTGCTTTGCCCAGGAGGAGCCAGAGAGCCAAAGAAAATGCATTCCAAGGGACAGAAAAAGACTGCTATTATATCCTGCCCCTGGAAATGATGTAAAAAACACCACACACACATCATTGCTATTGCAAAGTTCTGTGGAACTAGGTTACAGCCACTATGGTTACCATCAGTATTGGACTGGTAATGGGGAGGTATGTGTAAGCTGGGCTTACAATGGCACTCGATCCAGTCGATGACGAACATGAGGGACTTCTGAGCCTCAGCAAGACACTTCAGTCAGAGATTAGCATTAAAAGCCTTTCATATTCATGCCTAAAAACTTTTTATAAGGCTCTCGACACTTTTTTGTACTGAGAGTGTTCTTTTCCAAAGGTTTGTACAACCCTCTAGTGCTGTATCACGTTGCTGGGTCTAAAAACGATCCGGCCAACAGATGATCCGCCCAAAGCCAGAACAGTTGGTGCTTGAGTGGCATTTACAAAGAGGGTCAAATGAAGAAATTGGTCAATTTGGCAGCTCTTACATGCAACAATTTGGGGGCTGCACTTTGTAGCAGTATATCCTTTCCATCTGCACTGTTCCAGAGTGTGTTTGCTTGCATGGAAGAGATGTTCACAACTGCAGCTACATAAACACTTGCAGATTGTGTCAAACTTACAGACACATACACACATATATCATACTGTGCCCTGAGGGTTTGTGGACTTAGACAAGACAGGGGGGCTGAAACATATGGGACAGTCCAGGCTGTGTTCCATTCTGGCAAGCAGCCGGTGTGGGAGAACACTGGCAGCGTTCCGATCTGGCAGCCAAAGTCAAGACTTTTCCCTTTCATTCAATCCAGTTCTCATAAAGTATATAAATATGGATGCTTTGTGGAAGTGCTGAGTGTTTCATTACGCCCTATGGTACACATGCTAATTGCTTTTTCAGTCCACATCTTTCTGAAGCTAACAATTAGCTAGTTAGACAAATAAAGGATCTTCAGGTCATGTATTTGGATCAGCGTGAGCACTTAGTGCATAAGCTCTGTATTCTTAACCGACTAGGTATATGTGTACTTGTTTGTGTTAGCCTGAACATGCATGAATTACTATAAAGGAACTAATAATACTGTTACATCATCTATTTATGGGCTACAATTATAAAAATGAAAAATGAAAATTATAAAAAATATTTGTATAATATGAACAAAAAATGGGTTGAATGGTCAAACAAATATTACAAGGTGTTCCTTTGATGTTCTTCCAAAAGTCCTGCATGTCAGACATACAGCTATATGTCCTTCCAGGAGTTCTGTAGCTATATGTCCTTTCAGAGGTCCTATACGTCAGTCAAATAGCTATATGTCCTTACAGTGGTTGGTGTGTTAAAAGCTCTTGAATCTAACAGTGTATTGATGACAGTAAAGTGTTGCATACGCTGATGCATTGACCGAGACTCAGTCAGACTAACTGATCCCCTGCAGGTTTCTCCACAAACAGCCTTTGATAGTAGCACAAAGTGCAAATTAAATGCAAGAACCCCAAATGAGTGTGCGTGAGAGACAGAGTAATAGCACTGTTACCATGATCCTCCAATCTCAGCTTTTCGCTCTCCTGTTCTATGGCTCCAATATAGAGAAGGTAACTGTAAAATCAGCGTCCTTGATTTTTCAGCCAGCCCATCTCAGACTACTTCCTCTAGGTGTCCATTAGGGGTACACACTCTGTGATTCACTTTCTCATCAGAAACGTGACTCCTGAAACCACTAATCAGAGGCACTAGCTTGAAGGACACTCTCACCAACTGTGACTCTCTACCAACTCTACATTTCCATTTAAATAAAGGCATCACATCCTATTTCAGCATTTTGCCCCAGTTGGTATTACAAAGCACAGGAACATGGCTATACTTCAAGCAAAGGTGAATACTGAAAGACTGTAACTCCACATGACTGAACGGTGTAAATCTGAGACACTTTCTACAAAATATTGACACAGGATGGTTGACCACAGAAAAAAAATCATACTCACCTCTCTCCATTCTTTTGTACCTATGCCTTGAATGTACAACACCACAACTGGGAAAGAGAGACAGAGAGAACAAAAAAGAGAGAACATTAGATTAAAGGGCTCAAGAGACAATGTGAAATGAAATGCCACAGCAAATTAAGTGCAGTCAAATATCTCCTCAGCAAGATAGATGTGACCTTTTCAAACTCTGTCCGCCAACACAATTAGGGAGAAAAAAAGCCAGTGTAGCATCAGACTCATGTGAAATATTTACACTCACTCATTACCATGCATTTGTAATAACAGGCCCAAATCACAGATCAACACTTGCAATGATGGAGGCTAGCCTGGGATATTTTAATCATGGGAAGGTAAGACTTGATGACGTCTAAATTAACCCATTTCAGCCGACAGACCCCAGTACCAGATCCCATAGCTAACATAACAGGTCTAGATTAGCCATGGCTAAGATTTTGTGTATCAAATCAGAGGATTCTAACGAGTTCTATCTTTTCTATCTTTACATAAATACGGCATGATGACTCATGTGTTGGCTAAGTACAGATTTGATCAGAGACAGTGTGTGTTCACATTCAGTGCACTGTTCAGTAAGAACAGTCAGGGCTTATAATTGTTCTTTATGACAGCACCATTTATGTTTAAAGCATACTGCTGGTCATGTGTTGTATTTTGCACAGCAGCAGCTTGAGACACAGGCAATACCAAAATTGCTGGATGTTGAGCTTTGTTAGATCATGCTCATTACATTAAAATAAACACTGTATAATAGTACTGTGAAATCAGGTTGTAGAACAGGAACATATACAACAACAAAAATAACTACATTGTTACGTCCTTCACATAAACTTCACTAAAAATAAAAACCACATCATTTTATATCAATCCTTGTTTGTTGTAAATGCTTTGTTATACTAAAAATAATTATACTAAAGAACCTCAATGTACTTCAGAATGAAAATAAAAGTCAATAAAAACTGATTAAACCATTATGAAGTAGATTTTATTGTGTGCTTTGGATCATTGTCTTTTTGCATGACCCAACAGCACTTCAGATTCAGCTCATGGACAGATGACCAGACATTTTCTTGAAGAAGCATCTGATTCAGAGCAGTAATTTATAGTTATATCAATAGTAGCAAGGTGTCTAAGTCTTGATGCACCCTCAAAAACGATCACACTGTGACCACCAGACTTCGGAGTTGGTATAAAGTATTATGTTTTTGCCAAACATAACATGCCCATACCAGAAACATCACTTTAGATTATTCTGTTTCTAACACATTTTTCCAGAACTTCAGAATGAGGATTATTTAGATGTTTATCAGCAAACCGGAGACAAACATTTGTATTCTTCTTGGCTAGTAGTGATTTCTGTTGCACTATTCTGCCATGGATCCTAGTGTTGGTTAAGTCATAAACACCGATCTTAGCTCAGGTAAGACAAGCTTGCACTTTTTTAGATGCTGTCACTTTCTGAATGAATTTACACCTTAGAGAGAATCTGGGAGAACATCCACTCTTGGGAAGATTGTTTTCTCCATTTGGACAGTAAGGCTCTGACAGTAGTTAAAGGAAGCCATAGAGCCATAGAAATGGCTCTGTATATTTTTCTAGATTGTCCTCAGCCTTTATTCTGAGAATTTCAGGAATCTCTCTTTTCTGTGGCTTGATATGCCTGACAGGATAACCTGTGTGATGACCAAAGATATAGACTGGACAGGGATGGCACAAATCAAGGCTGATTACTGGAGGCCTCAGACTGGTTACTGATCAATGAGCCTAATTAACTTGTTGCATTATCTTGGGTGGGTAAACATCTTTTCACAGCTGAAGACTTGATATTCGAATGCACAAAGACATTAAAAGATGTGAAATATCAAACCATTGTTTGGTATTTCACAGTATTACCAATTCAGAATTTACAATAGGAAGTTTAGCATGCCCCTGTAAGCTATACGTATAATATATACATAGTTTATGTACACAGTATATTTTCCTGTTGCTCAGAGACATGTTAACAGAAGGGTCATATGTATTATGTGCACTGTGCTCTTTTTTACATTTATTTGACACAATTTTGGTGATGTGCCACTGCCTCTAACATCTCTTACTAACTAACTATCTGTTAGTTTATCTCTTAGTAGTATACGCCTAGTTCACATAAAATGTCAGTCTTAAAGTACCATGCTCAGTTGATTCCAAACAATCCCCCACACTACAATAGGAAACACATTTTGCAGAACAGTTTGCCGATTTCCCCAACAGACCTACTAAACCTGGTGATTAAAGGATGAGTTTGATCAGGTTTGCCTGAGCACGAAAAGCAATCCAGGGAATCCAGCCCTTAAGGACCAGAATTGCCCACCCCTGCTCTGTATTATGTTGTGCTAGAAGCTATTCTGTGATATTTGGGCTAGATTTGTTACAGTACAGAAGTAAGTTGGATTTGCTTTTCTCTTCCTCTTATATCAGATCCAGTATTTTCTGCTGGTTTCACCCCAATAGTGGTATGAGATACAAACTCATTGAGAACTTTATTATGTTCTTTACACTTTACTAATACTGGGTATGGCCTTCATTTGCCCACAGAACTGCCACAATTCATGGCATGGATTCCACAAGATTTTGGAAAGTCATGTTGAGAAGTTTTTTCAGGAGCACTCTCACACTGCAAATATCTAATTCTTCCACATCCCAAATATGTTCTATTGGATTCAGATCCAAACACTGAACTCTGAACACTGAACAATAAAACCAGTTTGAGATGAATTTTGCTTTGTGACATGATGCATAATTTTGCTTTGTGACATTATTATGCTGAAGTAACTGTTAGAAAAAGGTAAACTATGGCCTTGTCAGAAGTGGACCTCAACATTATTCTGAGATGCTTTTCTATTTCCCACAACTGTTGAGTGGTTTTCACAGAGTATTCACAGATGTTCTGTCAGCTGAAACCAGTCTGGACATTCTCTGTTGACCTCTTTCATCAAGAAGACTTTATTTGTCTGCAGAACTGATGCTCACTGGATGTTTTTCCTTATTGCACTATCCAGAGTGAACTCTAGAGATTGTTGTGCAGAGGGGATCTCCCAGGAGATCAGCGGTTCTAGACATCCTTAAACCATCTCGTCTGGCTCCCACAATCGTACCACAGTAAAAAAATCACTGAGACCGCTTCTTCCCCACTCTGATGGTTGATGTGAACATTACCTGAAGCTGCTGACCCATATCTCCATGATATGTGTTTGATGAATGTAAAATCTGTATTATCTCTATATGCCAATCATTGCTGTGAGTGCACCCACAAGGGAGAAGGTACATCAAGTTCAACCTCGGCTTTTACAATGTCTACTTTTTCCATTCCACCTCCTTCTCTTCTACCTTGTTTCTCAGCTTCTCCATCACTCTTCCTTTAAAAGAACACAACTTTCCTCATTGCTTTTTCTGCTCCATCCTTTCTTCCTTTTCTGTTCTGTTTCCCCTCCCCATAATGTCACATCAAAGCCAAAGGCGATGCCGTAGAGAAAGCAATCAGCATAATGTCAGCAGTGCAGGCCCCGAGCAGCCAGGCGTGACCCTCGGGCCCCGTCCCTCTCCTCTCCCCTCCACCGTTTCAAAGCAAACCATAAACAAGACCATGTTAAATGAATAAAGACAGAGATAGCAAGAGGAGGGAGGGAAGGGGTGAAGAGAAAAGAGGGCGGATGGTCCAGCGGGATTCAGCTAGTGGCGGATAAGTGATTCCTGTGAGCTTTACACAGAAATAAGGCTGTGTAAGGAGTGTGGCTGAGCGTAAAGGGAATACCTCCAGTGTTTAAACAGTGCAGATGGAAATGACTGTACTTAGAGTAGGTGGATTAAAGGCAAGAGCTAATCCAGCAGCCTTAATGAAATTTTCTATTAACCTTTTTTTTAAAATACAAACACCTAATTATCTGTGTTATTATTTATGGTTTACTTATACACTGTGTTTTCAAATGTTTGTGGACACCCCTTCTAATGAATACATTCTTTAAGTTGCACCCATTGCTGATTTACAAAATGTACAAAAGCACACACATAGCTTGTCAACTCCCTGTGAAGAAGAACTGCCAATAGAATGGGACTTTATGAAGCAGATCATCATGAGCCTAATGGCACAATGCCAACTAACGCCAGGCGTGGACTAGAGGGGTATAAAGCCCCACAGCTTTGAGCTGTGAAGCAGTGGAACTGTGTTCTCTGGAATAATGGTGCTCCATCCAGTATGTTTGGGATGAACTGGGGAGTTAGTGATCATCCAGCATCCTGACCTCATTAATGCTCTTGTCACAGAATGCAATCAAATCCTTACAGCAATGCTCCACAATCTGAGTCCTAAGCAGGATAAAATATTTTTTTAATGCCCTTAATTTCAGAACAAAAGCAATGAATGAGCAGATGTAATATTACTTTTGTCCATATAGTGTAGTTTTAGTATTTGTTAAAAATTGTTAGTTATTTTTAGTTATATTTATAAATCACCTAGAAGGCCTCGGAGAGCTCCACTCACTTCCATAATCAAGAGCAAACCAAACTAAATGTCTGATGCTTAAATAAGACAGGCTCCTCAAAATTCCTGTCTAAGTGGAGTTATCACGTAACTAAATTATGCCAGAAGGACCACACTGGCCCTCAAGCTTTTACATACCTCAGTTTTTAATTTCAACTCTGTCTCATCGCATCCACCTCCACCCCGTCTCAAACCTTTCTTTCTTTTGGCCTCAGGAGAGCCAACCCAGACTCTACCGCCATACTGTTCCATCTCAGGGCGTAGTCCCAGCTAATGTGCTGCACCTGATTATAATTTAAATTTAAAATAGTAATAAATGTGGGAGTGTTCTCACGAGGAGCAGGAGTGTTCTCACAAGAAAAAAAACATTTTACCAATTATTTTTTAAGCCGTTTCATCAGAAATATGTTGTATTAAATTGCCTCCATCTCCCAATATATTGTTCAAGTGAAGATCAAAGGTCTGTATATTGAATTTGTCAATATAATCACACACACATACAAACCACTCAGACTCTTACCAGCATGGCTTCTTGGGATCCTTTTTTTAAACTCTTATCCCTCCTCTCACTTTTTCCACACTATTGAATTTATAGCCAATGGAGGGATGGAGAGAAGAGTGAGAGAGAGCAGAGAGATAAAAGAGTGCAACATTCACAGGGTTTCCCCTTTATACTCAGTCTGGTCAGGGTTTGAAGTGCAGGACATCCTCTCTGACCAATCATTACACCCCACCCACACACACACACACACAGAAACACTTAAAGCCTTCACCCCATGTAGATTAGCCTCTGATTTACTGTTTCTATCTGTATGTGTGTATGTGTGTGTGTGTTTTTTTTTTTTTGAGTGAGTGCAAGACCTCAATACAATTCGCTACAAATTTATCAGCTGTTCTTATGTGTATAAGATCAGACTAGAGGCCTTAAGAGTGAGCTACTAACACCATAAAGGAGCTAATCTGGAACCAGATACAGAATGTGTGTGTGTGACATAATTTTGGCATTTCATTTACATTATGTCTATAGAAGATTATCTGCTATAATAGACAATACAATTGCTGAAGATGTACAATTAGCACAAAACTGTAGTTAAATTTGAATTACATTTGTTTTGAATTGAATCATTCCTGAAAAAATAATTTCAAAAGTAGCAGTTTATTAATTAAAACAGTTTTAAATTTTGAATCAGAGATACTTGTGTGATCTACTCCATTTCGGGGGAAGAAAACAGAAAACAGAAAATGTCAGTCATTCTCATTGCTGTACAGTTGATTAGCATGTCCTTTCCGAAGTTAAACCAGCCACGACTGGAGCTTCATGGGGAAAATTTGGGTCACGCATAAATAAAAGAAAACCCAAGAGGTGCACAAATCAAGCTGCATTCTACACAGAGTTGCAACTGCATCATCACACAGTTTACTCGGGTTTTGAAGGTCATGCCTTAACGATGCCTCGCCATTAAAATACAGTACATTGATTTAGACCAACCTGGCAAGTCACTGATGTTGACAAAGTCAGCCTGGATTGCACCCGTAGCAGCACTGACTCAACGTGCTTAAATTGTCACAGCACTCACATTTTGCACTCACACCTGTCAGCCTATCAGTCTTTTCCTGGTTTCAGACCTGAACTCAAGTAAATGATGCATCGACCTTTAAATGTATACCTTGGGTCACTTTGGGTGTTAAAACACTAATTTTAAAGGAGCCATAGAATATACTGTTCCAGTACTGTAATTTGTTTTTTCATTGTGTGTATGGTAAGTATGTGTAATAAGTCTATTTCCAACCCTGTTATTTAGCCTCAGAATGAAAACACTGTTTGTTTGTTTTTATATAGTGGGCTGGTAGAATAAAAATTATGAACTATGAATATTATGTTTTGATTTGCTGGTTTATGCCACCAAGATGACTCGTAGGATTCACACAGGATAGCATAGCATAACATTGTTTTTAGCACTGTAACAAGAACATTGGACCTTTATTCATTGACCATTTTTAAGGGAAAAAAATCTTCTTAGTTTTCTGACATCTACAAATTTTTTCTTGTTTGGGATTTGTTCAATTTATGAGGAGAATGGGATAAATCATTTTATAAACAATAAAAACAATCCATATCTAACTGCATGTTCAATAGTGAAAGGTAAGTACAAAATATGTCCAAATATTTGTGGACACCCCTTTGAATGAATGCATTCAGCTACTTTAGGCTGCACGCATTGCTGACACAGATGTGCAACTGCATACAAACACAGCTTGCCTAGTCCATGTAGAAAAGAACTGCCAATAGAATAGGACTCATGACAAATCCCTTTTTTAAAAGTGTCCCAATATTTTGCCTATATAGTGTAATTTCAATGCTAGTATTACAAATGTGTCCTCATGTTTTCAAATGCATTTCCATGCATTCACATGTAAGTCCAAATATTGTAAAATGCTATTCGGGTAAGCCTTAGTTTTTACAGAACTCTAGGCTGCTGGTACCCACACTACTGGTGCATGTGGATGCCATAGTCAGTTTGTAAAGTCAAAAAGCTGGCATGTGAAATCCTAAATAACAGTTTGTGTTCAGGTGGTGATATACTTCATTATTGACTGCTGACAGATTTGTTGTGCATGTTCACTACTAAGTAGATTAAAGTTATAATTTATGTGCATTATGATCACTTATGTGTATTACGATACAGAAACTGAAGCTCCATTGTCTCAGTAGACCACACTTTGCCAGCTTGGCCTGCTTCATGTGGTGTCTGTGAATGTTCAGACTGGCGATACCTTACAAATGTACAAATTATTTGGGATTCACACGAAGAACATGAAGAAAGCTGGATGTGACAAAAGTGGAAGAACTTAAAACCACCCAGGTCTACTGAGCTCTCCTAATACATTTTGTCAAAGACATGAAATGGTCTTAGCAAAAAGAGAAAACTGCAATTAAATTAGCGTTAATAATAATTAAGGAAAGGAGAGAAACTGAGGCTGAGCGAGGCTGTTCAGGGAGCCGGTCTGTTCACACAGAAACTCTGATGAAAGAGCAAGACTAATTGGGCTCCTATCATCCAGAGTGGAGAGAGCTTTAATTACTTTTGTATTGGTGAGATAGCTGGAGAAGCCAAGAGTCCTTGGGCACTCTTGCCGCTCAGCTTAATGTAATAATACAGAGACAAACATACGCAGATCCACTCTGCCAGTATTTCGTTCATCACCATCTCTTTACGAGGCCAAGGGCCACACAGAGCTAGAGCAATCTAAAAGCACTTCATCTTCAAAAAAATATCCTGCCTCACTATAAAACAGAATCAGCCACACACATCAATCATCTGACCACAAATCAACCCCCCACAAACACTTATACACACACACAGACACGCTTATAACAACAGCGTAGGCTCATAACACCCTCTAACACAAACATCTTATGAAATTACAACTTAAAACAAGCTAATCTAAAACTACTTCAACATGCTTATAATACTTCCCGCACACATCTGGTCAAGTCTACCAAGTCTGAGCAATTGTTCATGATTTAGAAGCATTTATCAAATGAACAGTCCTGAGTTTAATCTAAATCTAAGGCCTAAGTAAATGTGGCAGCATATAAGTTGTCCAGTCAGGCATATCATGCCACAGAGATAAGAGATTCCTGGAGAGTGCAGAAAGAATGTTGTGGACGTCTATGAATCTGAATGAGGTTACAAAGCCCTTTCTTTTTTTATAATTTTGTCTTTTTTCTTCCCCTAGCACTAGCACTAGGAGGGTAAGGACTGAACACAGGTCTCCTCCGATACATGCTCTTTTTCACCAGCTCTTTTTAAACTGCTGTCAATGTGGCATTGGCAGGCAACTGACGCGATCGGAGGAAATCGATGGGTCCCCAACTCCAAAAGACGCCCAAGACTGCTTTTGAGTGATAAGGTGAGAGAGAGCCATTTACGCACCTGAGGAAAGCTCTCTTAGATTCCTGACACTCAGGGCAACGAATGAATGGCTCTTGAATGGCAGAATGGCTCTTGAACTTTTGTAAAGCCATTTCCTTGTCTCTAAGACTACGTTCCCACAGCTGGTAAAGTGGCCCAAATCCGATTGTCTTACAAAATCTGATTTTCTTTGGGCTGTTCTCACTATCTTTTTAATTTATATTTACATTTAAGGCATTTAGCAGATGCTCTTATCCAGAGCGACTTACAAAAATGCTTTGCTATTTACCCAAAAATAACCTCTAGTTAGTTTAGTTTTAATAAGCTAAAAATTCAAAGATACCTCTAAGTTTAGACACTACTTAACACAAGTCAATAAGGTGACCATAGTACTTTACTATTCACCCAAGTATTTTCTGAAGTGGTGGGTCTATAGTCTGTGTTTGAAGACAGCGAGCGACTCTGCCGTTCGGACACCCTGAGGTAGTTCGTTCCACCACTTTGGTGCCAGGACAGAAAAAAGCCTGGACGCTTGGCCTAAATCCAACATTCACCTGAACAGTTCACAATCTGACATGCATGCGCAACGGAGCAGCGTTTTTCCCTTCTCCTCAGCGAGCTTTTACGATGAATGCAGAGTTGGTTTGAACTTTCTGTTTGCATTGAAGAGTATTGGATATGTATCAGATTTTAATACACAAAGTGGCCCAAATCACAACTGAAAATGTTTTACCGTTCTCACAGTTAACACATCATATACGATAGTAAGGTTTCACAAAACAATCTCAGAGCTGAATAGAGAAAGTCTGGAATGGTGGGCAGTGATTTAATCATGAGACATTTACCTTTCACAAGAACCATGTACCTATCTGAGCATATTGTGGATATTGCATGTGTTTAAATAACACTGACCAACTGCAAATTTCAGTGAAGTGTAATTAGTTATTTTTATTTGGATGAAGTGAAGCATTTTCAAAATAATATCAACTTGTCAGATTATCATAATAAATTTTGTGTATCCCTGAAATGTCTTTAAATACAATATTTTTAATGAGGTTTGACAAGAAACACCTGACACCTGATCCTCCTGACTTGTGGAAAAATGTGTTGTGGACAGATACAGCTAAAGTAGAGATTTCTTGCAGACAAAAGCCCAAGAATGTGTGGTGAAAACCTAACACTACTTTTCAAAGTACAAACTTGTGTACAAAGTGTGATGATTTAGGGATGCTTCATCAGGATCTGAACACCTTGTTACTAGAGATTCACATTAAAGAGATGCAGAGGTACATTCAGTATTAGTTATTCAATAAATTAAATAATGACATGAATATGAGCTCAGATTTTACATCCAAATTGGGTGAGTGTGCAAGAATTCCAAACCTTCTCCGCCTGTGTAATTTAGCAGATAAAAGTTCTAGAGTTTTTATGTGTGGCATTTGCATTTGAAATCTGTTGCTGTTAACTTCAATATAAACATTACTGAAGCAGTTTAAGAGAGAGAGAGGCGGGTCAAAATTCCTCCTCAACATTGTGAGACACTAATTAACAATGACCTGCCTCTGCCATTTACACTTGTATAGTACTACGCCATTCTTTTCTTCACATATCATATTCCAAGGCCCCATATTGGCAGCTCCAATCACTGAGCCAACCACTGAACGTAAAACAATCGCTCTCTCTGTCTGGGAATTGAACCTTGCATTACAGGCAGAGATACCGTCCACTATACTAACTAGTAAGTTATTGCTGCTACAGGGATGTGACCAGCTGTTGAAAAGAAAAAAGCATAACATGATAACATCACATTTGATTGGTTCTTTTAAAAAGACTGTATAATGCTTTTGTTGTAGTAACCGTCGCTACTGTCCAGGGAAGGAAGCTTTCGAAAGATTTTGGAGATTTGCTGAATTTCCAGAAATTTTATTGTACTCAAGACAAGACCGTTTTTGAGGTCACAATGTTGGCTAATTTCTACCCCACCTCATCCACAACTCCCCATCTTATCCCAAAAGTATTGGATGGTGCACCAACCATCATTCCAGAGAACACTGCTCCACATGTACTATTCCCCATGCCTGGCATTAGGCACGGTGCCAATAGGTTTATGTTTATCTGATCTAAAGAGTCCTATTCTATTGGCAGTACTTTTATACAGGAACAAGACAGGCTGTGTGTGTTTGTGCCATTTGCACATATGTGTCAGTAATGGGTGCAACATAGCTATATGCCTTAATTATAAGGGGTGTCCACAAACATTTGGACATATAGTGTATGTTCTGCCTACATAGGGCAATTATATACTGGTGTGTACCAGCACCACACACAAATGGCCTATTACAGTGCATGCTGAGGGTTTACACTTACACCAATCAGCCAGAACATTAATACTACCTCCTTGTTTCTACACACATTGCCCATTCTATCAGCTCCACTGACCATATGAATTTTGATACTACCATCAGCATCTACATCATCTGTGAACACAAGCGAACCTGTATCTATAGGAGCAATACAGGCACGGACCACCTCCCTCCCATCACCATGTTTTAGAGATCTTGGGAGGTTCTTCATTATGGTAAGAGGTCTTTTATCATCAGGTTTACATTGGCATATCAGTCCCTTTATGGTGGCTAAGCTCAGCAGTTTTTTCCTTTTCCTCATGTTTTGGTAAGGCTAAGGTTTGAATGATGCCTCTTTCCTAGTCTGCAATAATATAACATATTGTCACTGTTACATAAAAAAACGTATATCTTTAAAAAGGCAACTCTACAGGAGAACAAAAAAACGTATTACCTTCAATAGAAGTCAATGTAGAAAGATTTTACTCCAAGTAATTTTGGAGCATTTCTATTGGCCCATTTCTCATGAAATTTTAACTCAATGTAAAGAACTGCCAGTAAAGTTCAACATATTCAAAATATGTTAAAAAGTCTTAATGGACAACAATGGACATGCAAGGTTCTTGCAAGACAGCGACAATATTATCTTCAATAATCAGTATCTATGAGTTCATAGTTCGGGTGTCGGCCCAGCATCTTACATTACAGGGCATTTAAAATTCTCTAGTGCCAGATGGTGGTGTCTAGAGTTTAAATAGTACTGTAGCAAACAGTAGATGCACTAATTAAAAGGCTGACATACATAAACAAAAAGTTTAGGGTGCTTGGGGTAACACTGCTCATTATAAATGCCAGCAATGTGCTCAACTCAGCTGATATAATTACTGTATATGTGTGTAGAATTCTCACCTGTACTATATAATTATCACACCTGTGGGTACCCCAGGCATTCCCCAGATATCCCAGATATTCCCAATGTTGTTTACTTTAAAAAAAAAAAAGAGAATACATTGTATTGTTTATTTGACTTTACCAGTTAATGTTGTGATACATAATCGCAGTCCCTGAGGGGACAGCAGTACTGTGCCCAAACACACTGAATTAGTTCAAACTGAGCCTGTAAATTTAATCAACACTGTAGTGTGAGTACACCGACTCTGCGTTCCCCAACACACATTACCAAAACCGTTGTAGAATATTTCTTATTCACGAAGATCTAGAACGTTCCTCCTCATTCTCACTGTTCTAGAAAGGTACTCCTTGTTCACAGCTCCTTCACACTCTTTCAGGATGTTTCTTTTCTTTCACATTATTACAGAATGGTTCTCCACAGTCACACTGTTCTAGAATGCCCCCCTTATTCACATACCCCCTTATCGCTCATTTGGTACATTAGTTTTTTCTCAGAAGAGGATAACGTTAACAACATTAGACTGTTGGTGTTTGTTGGTTTATGTTGGGTTGGTGAACCATTAGAACTGCCAAAGGTCTGACTGATATGAACAGTTTGTGGTATATGAAGACCTGTGTTTGTATTTGTCATTGTTAATATTTGATAAAATCTTCAGCGGAGAAAAACTGCACTTATACTCTCTGTGATATTAACCAACAGGAAATGACCACTTACAGCAATGGAGATTGTGCAGTCTAGGAGCAATAAAATACAAATCTATTTGGCTTCAAAATATAATTTAGTGGTGCCAATAATTTTGCCACAAATGTTTTTGAATTAATACACTATTCTTAAAATAAGACTTAAAGAAGCAATTTCTATTAGATATATACATGGTAAACAATTTCTAAGGAGCATCTGAATCATATAGGGACATATTAGGAATATTCCAATCAGGTTATTGTGTTCCCTGTTTCAATCAGAGTCTCTTAATGCTGCATATCAGCCGATACAAACCCAATATGTAACTGCATAAATAATAGCCCGACAGTTTAGCTAAGATGTGCTGCTGAATCAAATCACTTTATTTTTAGTAGGAGTTTCTATAATGAGACATTCTGGACTATTTATTTAGTTTAGTAGATTTTTTTTAAAGTAATGCTGATTTATAGTTTAATATCTTTTAATTCTTTTATTTACATTCTATGAATGTCCTCACTGCTGCCATCTGGAAAAAATGTCTTAAGGCCACCAGACCATGCTAACAAACACTGTGATTAAAATAGCCAACACCCGATCCATTAAAATATGCCAGGATCGGCCCTGATCCCGATCCACTGGATGGGTTTGGGACATACCTATTACATTTTGTTTGCTTTATACTGACATGACAATGATAGTGATTGATATATTGCTATATTGCTCATGCCAATCCAACTGTGCTGTGATCCCAAAATTAGTGAAATTATCATTTAATTTTATGGGGTAGGCCATATTACTCTCCTCCCCATCACTATGCTGTGTAGGCAGGCAGCCTGCATGTCAGACTGAAGGGTCTTTCCTGTCTAAATGTGTTGAGGTACTTGAGGGGGCCCTGCATGGCCAACAGTTGAAAAAAATGTTGTGACAGGCTTTATTTGCATCAAAGGAGATGTGTGCTGGTCTTTACACTGCGAGAGTGGTGATGTTGACGCGATAGGAGAAAGACCTGCTATTGCTTGTGGGAATTTGATCTACATCTAGGTCAGGCAATACATGGCAATACATTTTAAATGATTTTTCCACCTAAAACACCCTTACTAGCAAGCGTAACCCACCCTATTTAGACTTACACACTCTTTTCTGTGTCTGCTCTTTAAATGACATAGACAGTCACTTCTTCTGCCTCCTCACGCTGCCCTTCCAATCATCAGAAAGGTCACAAGCTCAAATCAGTGTGTTAATGTTGTTCATGCTGCTCCTTTTCAACTGAGAGAGGGCTTTCAATGAGCTGAGATATTGACTATAGAGCCACACACACATACACACACTCACTCAGACACTTCTCCAGCAACGATTGCAGCAAAGAGCTAAGTGATGCAGAACTAGTTAATGATTAGTTGTCCTGAGGGGTGCATTGATTTGGCATTTTAACAAGAAGCACCACTACAATCTTTGGACAGATAATCAGAGCAAACTGCATTAAAGTGCACTGATGAACTGCCAATGTGTTTCTGCCTGTGAGTATCTGTTTTAGCACAGTGAGTCAGCATATGGAAAACATCCAAAAAAGAACTTTGCTTACCTGGATCTGATTTAGAAAAAGTGTCCATGTCCAATAAGCTCCTGTCAAAATAAACAAGAAGGAGAATGCAAATTACACACTGACACACACTGAGAGAATTGGTCTTTAAGAAGACACTGATCAGACAACTAATCTACATCATTGACGTACAAGGCAGCCTAAAACGGCTTGCAGGACCACAGTGTTAAAGATGCTGTAGTTTTTCTGCAGTATAATACACGCCTGGGCAGACATTTCTAAAGCTGTCTATAAAATGAAATGTAAACAATGCAACAATGAAAACAGATATTTTAAAGGAGATGAATTCTGGGCCAATTTGTCAGGTACAAATCTGGTGATGTCAGTGCAAATGCAGCACACATACACACACATTTCTAACATACAGGATCACATGAAATTGTTAAAAATATTTTAGTGTAGAAAGCCAGCATGCCCTGTACTTGAGGGAAAGTATGGATTTGCTTTTTATAATTTTTACTGCTGTAATTCTGATACCACTGCACATCCCTGACTTTTTGCCAAGCAATTTCTGCCCATTTTTATTGGTCCCCCTTTAAAAAGGGTGGGGTGGTTTTCAAGGGGTGGGGTGGGTAAATGCAGTTGTTCTATATAGAACCATGATAACTATCTTCCACTATCGTTTCGAGAAAAATAGCCATTTTTACCACTATATAAAACCCACATTAGAGAATATGTATAATGTTTACATAATATAAACATGACCTAGAAAAAAAACTTGAAACAAAGAGTTATGATGTTGTCAAGTTTACCAAACTCACAACTCTCAATTTAGTTTAGGCGCCAATAATGCTTATATTATCCACCAGGATATTTTTTCCAGGATCACTGATGGTGATAGGTGTTGAATGTTTTATGTCAGATGTGAAGTGAAGGCTATTCACTGGAAATGTTTATCTGTAATGGTTGTGGTTAATTCCCAGTTTACTGTTGTGATATTAATGCCATGGTGTGACCACACCTGAGCCAGTAATGAGTGACTAACCAACAAAGGATAAAAATAATACATAATTATACTTCCATTACATAATAGCAATAATTTGTAATCTATATTTTAATTGGGTTCATTTACACCAACACATGTACCACCCAACCACTAATTATTGAAGACTAGCTGGCAAATTAGACACTAAGTCAATCTGGAAAATATGAGAGGCAGTGAAAACAATACTGTCTCGATCAGATTTAAATAACAGCACTCCTGTTAACAGCCCAGAATAACTAACATGCCTCGACCTCATATGACAATAAGAGGTTTGCAAAAGGTACACCTAGGGCAAAAACAAACCACACACACACACTGTCTCTCTGGAGCCCCCACAACCCAGCGGGGGACAGCCTTCACGCATAGAGGCAGGTGCTGAGAGGAAGGAGACAGAGATAGAGAGAGAGTAAGGCCAGGGGTATTCATATTCAACTCCTCTCAGCTACAAAATCCTCAGTGCTGCTTTCATGTCCTAAATATGAAATGCTATAGTAATAGCAGCAGGCTGAGGTTTTGATAGATGAGCAAGTCAAGAGTGTGTCTGGGTGAAGTGTAGGATCATTCGCAAGGTTCAGCAGAAATGTTTGTGTGTGTTTATGTGCGTTCTGTGACGCTCTAGGGTGTCAGCTACGCTCAATGTGTGTCTAACAGGATCTCCATACATAAATCTACAGCAGCAGTCAGGTTTTACATAAAGCAACAAACATGCTCCTCTACCACCCTCAAAAATGAAGGTGCCAAAAATGGTTCTTTGGAGTGATGCCATAGAAATAGCACTACCGGTTCCCTCAAGAAGCTTTCAGCAGATGGTTCTTTAAATAACATTTGCTGTAGATGAGATATGTGTGAGTGTGAAGAACCTTTTGAAGATGCTCTAGAATGGAAAACTGGACATAGCTGAAGAATGAATATTTGGTACATGAAAGTGACATACCATGAACCTCAAACACTGTGACAGAGCTATAAACTAGGTCAGTTCCAAAACCAAAACTGTTATGTAACATTATGGGCTCATTACGTTTACATTACCAAATATCACATACATCCAGCTCGCTAGTGCAAGCCTTTTGAGGATAAACACAACAGCTAATTTGGGAGAATATAGAAGTATACCTAAAAAGGTGAACAGCTAAGGCCAATAAAGGGGGTAAGGCTAACCAGAGAAAGCGTCACTGCAGGAATCAGGCTAACAAGGCTAAAAGGCTAAAAGATAACTCTCTGCCCAACAGAGCTGCTTGGCAAGTGGGTGCAAGGCTAAAAGCTAACCAAACCAACTGACTACAACCTCTTCATCTACTAAAGTGCAGCATCATGTCATTTCAGTGTTACAATGCTAGGCTATCCAAAAAAAAGTCCTAAAAGGAAAATTAGTGCATGTCACTCTGAGACAAAATAACAGGGTTGTAAATAGGTTGTATAAAAGTTACTAGTCACACACTTACCAAGTATACATCAAAGAACAAGTTAAATTCTAGACAAATTTTTTTTGTTGCATTTTCGACACCTTTAAAGGTTGAGAGAACATCTACATAATGTTTCTATAGATCCTACCGCAATGGAAGGTTAATTTAGCACCCCTTATTTTTAAGAGTGCACACTACATTGAAAAGGAAATACACTCTTCAAACATACACCTACATTGTGGTGCGAGATAAGGATGATTAGAAGTGGAGAGATGAAATCCAAGTGATGAAGTGGAAGGATAAAGGTTGGGACAGGTAAAGATAGGGGGTTCAGGTGGAAATAAAGAAAAATGACCAAAAAAATAAGCGTTACAATTGCTGTCTACTTTGTCTCCCCTCAGAGTGGACACCACAGACTGGAAATCTTCCTCAACTGACAAAGCTAGGTTTTCATACCTAGTGCCCAAGTGATACACTATTAATTGGGTTGTACAATGGAAAACATGGAAACATGGAGTGATACTGTTTCATAACAGTCTAGACTACCCCCAAAAATGACATAAACCCATAGACCCACATTCTAGCCCAGGCCATGCACTGGCACAGTTCACAACCTTAACAGTTCTGCAGGTATTGTGAAGAACAACAAAAACAGAGCAACAAGAACAGAATTGCTGACTATGTGCAAAAAGGTACATTGATGAGCTAAATTGGGACCCTGAAAACAAGCTTTAAAAAAGTGCCTTAGGGGACTAAAAAGGTAAAGGTAAAGGTGCACGTATTTGTCCACCTAAACAGACTAAACATGTTTCTACCATGACAGCGTTCAAAAGAACATTTTTTAAAGAGTGCACTGCTAATTTTGAGTGCAGTTCAAATTAAGCCTGGTTTGAATAAAACATACAGGTCTTTACAGCACCATCAACAAGAGTGCAGCTAACAGTGTTTTGCATAGGTAATGATACGTACAGGCTGTGAGTAAACAACAGAGCTTTCACCCACCACTACAGCTTTGAATACTGGAGAAGAAAATGACTCACTAACTTTTATTTAAAATATACTTCTTCTCACCCAGAGTAGAAAGACTGATTCCAGCTTGGTTGCACAACATACCCCAGCCACAGTTTCTTTTTGCTTAGAAATTGAGGCTAGTTTGCACAGATCACTCCACAGTTTGAAATCAAACGATCCCAGTCCTGGCAAGTCCTCTTTATTATCATTTGGTTCAGACATTGGCTGAATCCCAAACAATTCCCACAGCACTTTCGCTGCTGACTTCATTCAATTCACATTCTAAAACATTTAGACATTTTAGACTTGTTTTTCACATCCTAAAAAGGGGACAGATCCAGGAAAAAGAGGATCACCCTAATGTAATTGTCTGACATTTAAAAATATACATACAATGGCATGCTATTGGGTGGACTACTAAGTGAGTGAATAGAACTGATCTCAAAAAGGCATAACATTCAAGACAACACATTAGTTTCAATGTTTTGAGCAACATGTTAGTGTATTCTTTTTGTAATAATAAAAATGCGACTCTCTCAATTGTTAAGCACAGAGTGAATTAATTGTGCTTTGTGCTTGTTTTGCAACCAGATTTTACAGCAAGCATGTCACTGGAGGAGGTAAGAATCGACAGAATTAAATACTAGGAGGATATTAGGAGGATAATGATCCTAAACAGACCGAAGGTCTGAAGGTCAAAGAAAGATCTTCCAAACTAGAACTGAAAGAATCTTAGCTGGCTACAAAAAGCCTTTAGGAGCTGTGATACTTTTGCTTTGGCCTTTTTCTTTTTGTTATTTTAAAACTGTAAAAGATGGACATAAAAGTAAACTGGTTTAAAATATGAAAGAAGTGTGTCATCTTTAACTTTACAGCTGCTGAAAATCAGGTCATCTTTTATTCAATTAGCTATTTACAGTAACAGATATTTTGACTGGGGTGCCCAAAGTTTTGCATGTCGCAAAGGATGGAGAGAGAGATAAAAATAGAAATCGCGAGAGATGAAGAAAAAAATGGAGAGAGATAAAGAAGAGGAGAGAACAAAAGAGAGAGAGAAAAGAGCAAGCATTAAAGATCGAGAGAAAGCATAAACAGTATCTGTATCACTATGTGGAGTCTGTAGAGACACTTAAATACAGTATCAGTATCTGCAATAGGAAACACAGATAACTAAATGACACCAATGTAATTTTCACATTTGACACTAGCAGTAGCAAAAACAATACCCACTGCAAAATCTGTAAAACCAGTATTTTGAGGGGTAACAAAGTTTTCTTCCAAAATCATGTAGCAGTAGCCCACCTAATGAGGGCTGAAATGAAGGCTGCGGTGATTAGTTGCTGTCGTTGATGACGTTGATGCTGAAAATGTGCCAACATCAATGTTGTAAGCCGACACATCATTTTCATCACATAATTTTCCCTTTTGCATGAGTTTTTCATAAGATCAGTAATTTCTGGCTCCTGTTCATTTGTCTCCATTCAAAGCTAGCAAAAAGCTAGCAAATTTGCACAAAACAAAATGATGGTTTATACACTGGGCAACGTTTTAAAGGCAAACCGCAGCAACACTTAAGCAACGAACAAGCACCTGAAGAGATAACATGGAGGTGAAATTGTAGTCCAAAATGATGGACTGGCGGACCCTTTGAATTGCTCGATGTTAATATTTCGCATGCCCTGGACACCAGCAATCGTGTACTGAGAGACACAAAGAGAGACACAAAGGAACTCCCAGTGTTTAAATGTAAAAGGATTGCATAGATAACTGGGTGAAGGTGAAGTCCCTTTTTCTATAAAGATCACATTATATTTTATATTAGCATATAATTATGTGTATCTTAATTATTAGATGAACCATAGCACATTATTTAATCATGTTACTAAAAATGTGCTGGATAGATAACTTGCTAATGACGCTCAGTACCTTTATAAACATGGTATAATTCAGTTAGAATTTATGGGCACCTATCCAGTAGTGAGGTTAGAAAGAGTTGGTATCGGTACTCTGTGTCGACAGGTGTTTCAGGATCAGCTATCCGTATCGGAAGGGAAAACATGATACTGCTGCATCCCTAGAGAAAATATGAAAAACATTATCTTTAGGTGTTCTTCGAGTGTTCGGGTAACCACTGCCTTCTGTTTCTCATCATACACCAGCCACATCTGCACGCATCTGTACCGAATCGCTGTGGGAGTGTGTGACAATATGTCCGCTGGAGTGAAACTGTTGGAAACATCTGTTCCACTGTGGCAGATATGAGGGAACAGGAGTGTGTCTATAGGGAGTCAATAGTGGAGACAAATCTAAACACATGATATATCTGAACAGTGTAAGGAAGGTGACAGGAGGTTGCAAAAAACTGCAATTCACAATCTACTGCAAGATGCATCCAATTTGGCCATGTAAGTGTGCTTGTGTGTGGGCAGGCACGGTTTAGTGATGATACCTGAGTCCATGGAACATGATGAAATCTCTACTGCCTTTTAGCATCACTTTGTTTATTTAGCTCTGAGGCTCTGAAGCTCTGAGGCTCTGCTAGAAATCATGAAAAAAAAGCTAAATTCAGTAGGACCTTCCTGCCCACAACAGACAGGCCGTCCCACACACACACGTGTACGAACCCACACCTGAGGCCCTGTTGCAAGCAGCATTTCTAAGGATTCTGTGTATATGTGTGTGTGCTGATATATGTGTGGATCCACATCAATCCTGCAATTATCTGAAATCCTAAGAGTTCTGATCGAGCTCAGGCTTTCACACAGGTATGTTACCAAGCGTTCAGATATAATAGGTATCATGTCAGATCACATAGGGCAATACAGAATGATAAAGTCAAACTTTGTTCTATTCAGTTTCCCAACAGATTGACCACTATTATCTACCACAATGTCCAAGATTTATTTACATTTACAGCCTTTGACTGAGTCTCTTATCCAGAGTGACTTACATTTGAATCATGTTCCACATGTAGGAGAATGTAGTGTTAGGAGTTCTGCCCAAGGACTCTTATTGTTGTAGTGTGGTGGGCTTGCCTACCCTAGGAATCAAACCCTGGTCTGCAAACAGGAAAATAAATAAACAGGCTTGTTTGTGACTGTGTCTTTAAGACTGACATATACTATCCAAATGTTTGTGGACACCAAGTTTGAATGAATGCATTTAGCTACTTTAAGTTGCATCCATTGCTGCTCCACAGATGTGCAAATGCACACACAGCTTGTCTAGTCCTTGTAGAGAAGCACTGGCATTAGAATAGGAATCGCTGGAGCAGATGAAAAATTACCCATTGGCACCATGTCTAAGCCTTCAGTAGACAGCAGAGACAGTTACTCAAATAAAAGAGCAAGCATAAACCTTTTAATATGATTGTTGGAAGAAACAATGAATGAGCAGGTGTCCCAATAGTTTCGCCTATTTAGTGTTTATACATGAGGGCTGTTCTGATTGGCCGCCCTGTTTTGAATCTTATTCAAGAAGCAGTCCAGACAGAAACACTATTATAATGTCAGTGTGCATCAGTAAACCTAAACTGCAGTTGATGGATGTATGTAAATGAGTTCTCTTATACTCTGTGGAAGAATGCAATCAAACCCTCACTGCAGTGTTTAAACTCCTGACAAGGTTTAACTGTTAGGAGTCTGATACTGCAGCAAGAAACCAATACTATAGACTCTCTATCAACCCAGCAAACTTTTAACAGCTCTGAATTTCACCACAGCAACTCTCTCAGACTGTAAGAGATGTGTGCAGACTCTGTGTGTGTGCATGTGAGAGAGAGTGTATTCTGGTCATGCTCACTCTTAAATCGATGCGCATGCTGCGTTTTAACATGTGCCAGGAGCGCAAGGACCCAATACATATATTTTATATATTAGACATATTTTCATTGTAAAATAATGCATTTTTAACAGTTTACAGCCTGATTCTTCTCCAAAATCAGTGTAAATTTAAATCATGAACTCTTGAGTCCAGCAAACACATAACTATGTGCAATACCCCCCCCCCCATGTGCAATTAAGAGTCTTTTGCTGTAAATAATATTGTTTATTGCTTTTTTAATTCTTATTTATATTATGTATATAGTGTAAATTATTTATCTAAATTTTTGTAACTGAGTGTCCTGCTATCCCTTTCTGCTGTCACACTGTGAATTTCCCCACTGCGGGACTAATAAAGGACTATCTTATCTTATCTTATCTTATCTTAACATTGTCACAACATGCTGTTCACATGGTCTCAAAAAGGTTGTCCCAACGTTATCACAATCTCATTATTAAGTAACATAGCCATTGGGTGTTATGACTAACTATTGGCAACTTAGCAAAATTCAATGCAATTTCATGCACAACACACAGATCGGCCATAACATTAGCACCACAACAGATCTGACCAATCGAGGCATGGACTCCACAAGACCTGGGTGGTGGGAGGGTGTCCTGGGTTATCAAGGACAAGGCCAAGGCCAAGACCCATGACCCTGTCACTGGCTCACATGTTGTCCTTTCCTGAACCACTTTTGGTAGGTACATGCCTGATGTTTTGGAGATTTTCTAGCCGTCACAATTTGGTCCTTGTCAAACTGGCTCAGATCCTAATGCTTGTCCATTTTTCGCGTTTTCAACACATCACCTACAAGACATTACTGCTCACTTGCTGCCTAATATATCCCACCCCTCGACAGAGGCCACTGTGTTCTTCACCTCACTGGTACTAATGTTATGGCTGAACAGTGAAAGCCCTATTTGGACTTATAAGATTAGATTTCCAGTGTGGTCCAGTGTGGTCCAGTGGGGTCCAGTGTGGTCCAGTGTGGTCCAGTGGGGTCCAGTGTGGTCCAGTGTGGTCCAGTGGGGTAATTCTCTTATTCACATGAGACCCTTACTTCTTCACATGGCCACAAATTCCTAGAACATTGTTTCTCAGGGAATCTCAGGGATTTTCTGAGGAATTACATTTCAACGCTGTGACAACGTAAAGAGCACCAAGCCTCCAACGTTGTGGGTACCAAAACAAGACGTTGTCACAACGTTGTCTACTTTTAACAGCGTTGCCACACTGCTGTCAGAAGGTGGTACTCTGTACGTTGTCACAACCTCATTTTAAAGTAACGTTGCTAGATGATATTATGCAATATTTTCATGTACAACATAAACCGGTCGAGGTTACATGTAAATTTTCTCGCTTGTCTCGCATCGTCACAACCTCCTAAAATATTAAAAATAACACTAAAATAAAAACAGCGTGTTTTTTCCCTGAGGAATTACATTTCAACGTTGTGACAACGTCGCGAGCACCCAGCAGACAGAGCTTTGGGTGGCAGAACAATAGGGTGTCAAAACGTTTCGGTGTTTGAGGGGAGTGGGGGTCCTATTTTCCCGCCTCATGAAGCTTTAAAGAAGCACATTGTGCACTTTTACATCTGCAGCACAGTCTCAACTCCAGGGCTGCCTTTCCCTGCGTTTATACTCGCACTGTCACAGAGCCCGGTGTTGAGAGCCCACTCACCTGCACGAGACAGTAACTTCAATCTTAGTTGCTGGTACAGTCGAGTGGAGCGGGTCGAAGTCGCCGATAGATGCCATGCTGAGGCGCGTGCAGCACGAGCTTTCTCTTTTCCCGTTTAAACACTGAAGTTTCTACTTTTCCAAACAGAAGCAGGTTTCTCCACAACGCCTCTCCATCCGCGCGGGGACACACACACACACGATGGAGATAAACAGAAAGAAAGAAAGAGAGAGAGAGAGAGAGAGAGAGAGAGAGAAGGGGAAGTGAGAGGAGCACGGAGCCCGAGCCGCTGCGTTTCACCTGTGTGACGCCAATTCACACACGAGCCGCTTTCATGTGCGGCGCCGCGCGCGCGCCGAGCTCAGAGCGCCGAACCGAGTGAAGCGAGTTGACTGAAGCGCGAGAGAGGCGCAGTGCTGCAGCTCCGCCAGCGGGGGGCGACAGAACACACCGCACACGCGCACACTCAGCACGCACTGAAGCACGCACTGAAGCACGCACTGAAGGGAGGTGCAGGGAGGATGTTGAGTCCGCTCTCCACAGCAGTGAGCAGCAGTGCTTCCCTGGATCGATACTGGAATCCCGATACTTCCGATCGGGACCGTTTCCTTTAGCAGTCATTTGATCATGAAAATGAAAAATGAGAATCAGGTGTTTTCTTTGAGAGATCACCTGCAGGTGAGGCTAAACAGTGCATGGGGGGTGACTGAAGCAGATAAATGTAGATAGGAACTACTTTTCCTCACGCCTCTCCATCTGCTACTCACACAGGTTCAGAGAGGCACGAGACGGAGTACACGCGACTCTCTGATGGTAGATCAGATGGGGTTTTGCAGTCCTCTAATTAGAAAGCAGAAGGAGGGATTTCATGCTGGATGTGTGTGTGTGTGTGTGTGTGTTGTAGGTGGAGGCGGAATTGCATATCTTAGAATTGCAGATATGTATGTGGCTAGGAACTAATTTTCCTCACACAGGCAACAGACAGAATAAATAAATAACGGTAGATCATATATGGAGTCCATCCATTAGAAAGTAGATGGAGCTGTATTGGATGTTAGACTTCTAATAAAACTATTTCTCTTACATGGATAGATGATAAACGAGAGTTTAGTACATAGAACTGACATGCTGCCTCAAACACATGTTTTTTATTAAAAAAGAAAAATAGGACAAGCCCTGGAAAAAAGTTTATATATATATACAGTGAGTCCAAGAAGTATTTGATCCCTTGCTGATTTTCTTCGTTGGCCCACTAATAAAGACATGATCATTCTATACTTTTAATGGTAGATGTATTCTTACATGGAGAGACAGAATATTAAAAAGAAAATCCAGAAAATAAATCTAAGGAATATATATTAATTGATTTGTATTTCATGGAGTGAAATAAGTATTTGATCCCTTAGTATTCATTAGCAGTTCTGGCTTTTACAGACCAGTTAGACACTCCCAATCAACTTGTTACCTGACCTGAAGCCACCTGTTCTCACTAATCACTTGTGTGAAAAACACCTGTCCACAGAATCAGACAGATCACACAGATTTCAAGTCTCCAACATGGGTAAAACCAAAGAGCTGTCACAGGACCTCAGAGTCAGAATTGTTGACCTTCACAAAGCTGGAATGGGCTACAAAAAGATTAGTAAGGTGTTGGATGTGAAAGTAACAACTATTGGTGCAATTATCAGAAAGTTTAAAGAGTATAACATGACAATCAACAGACCTCGGCCCGGTGCTCCAAAGAAGATTTCGCCTCGTGGGGTGGCAATGATGCTGAGAACAGTCAGAAATCGTCCTGCAACCACTCGGCAGGAGTTAGCAAATGACCTGAAGGCAGCTGGGACCACAGTTTGCAAGGAAACAATTGGCAACACTTTGCGCAACAATGGATTCACATCCTGCAGTGCCCGAAAGGTACCCCTGCTGAAGAGAGCACATGTGGAGGCGCGCCTCAAGTATGCCAATGATCATTTGAAAGATGAACCAAGTTATTGAGAGAAGGTTTTGTGGTCAGACGAGACCAAAATTGAACTTTTTGGCCTCAACTCCACCCGCCATGTGTGGAGGAAGAAAAATGCTGCCTATGACCCCAAGAACACTGTGCCCACCGTCAAGCATGGAGGTGGAAGCATAATGTTTTGGGGGTGTTTCTCTGCCAAGGGTACAGGGCTACTTCACCGCATCACTGGGAAGATGGATGGAGCCATGTACCGCACAATCCTGAGGGACAACCTCCTCCCCTCTGCCAGGGATCTGAAAATGGGCCGTGGTTGGGTCTTCCAACATGATAACGACCCTAAACATACAGCAAAGGCAACAAAGGATTGGCTCAAGAAAAATCACATTAAGGTCATGGAGTGGCCCAGCCAGTCGCCAGACCTCAATCCGATCGAAAATCTATGGAGGGAGCTGAAGGTCAGAGTTGCCAAGCGACAGCCCACCAACCTTCATGATTTAGAGAGGATCTGCAAAGAAGAGTGGGCCAAAATTCCCCCTGGTGTGTGTGCTAAACTTGTGGTTAACTACAACAAACGTCTCACCGCTGTGCTTGCAAACAAAGGCTTTGCCACTAAGTATTGAGTGTGTTTGGCAAGAGGGATCAAATACTTATTTTCCTCATTGAAATACAAATTAATTAAAATATATTCTTTAAAATTATATTCTGGATTTTTGTCTTGATATTCTGTCTCTCCATGTTAGAATATATCTACCATTAAAAGTGCAGAAGGATAGTGTCTTTATTAGTGGGCAAACAAAGAAAATCAGCAAGGGATCAAATACTTCTTGGACTCACTGTATTTAAACAATAAATGTATTTATATTTATATATATTCTTTGTATTGAGAGGTTATATAGCTAACTAAACACAACAAAAACTAAAGAAATGTAAGTTTTCTTGTTAAAACATCAAAAGAAAATCAAGTGTCCATATGTTGAATCATGTTTAAAAAAATAAAAAATTAACAGGGAGTCCTACGTTTTTCATATGACTGTGGCTGACTGTGGGGCAGGGGTGGCTTAGTTGTTAGAGCTGAGCCACCAGGCTATCAATGACAGGGTTGTGTGTTCAGTACCCGGGCTCAGCAAGCTGCCCCGTTGGGCCACCGAGCAAGGCCCTTCACTCACAGACGCTGTGTGTTTAAATCATGAAGGCAGGATAAAGACGGAGGCCTTGCGTCCGGCACAAATGGTGAATATGGTTGTCTTGTCTTTAAATGTGGGCCAATTCCAAAGCGGTCATGTAAGGTCACTAGCTAAACCTGTTTAAAGGTAAAAACAACAACTATTTTGGGAGAAAATGGAAGCAAAGCTAACAAGGCTAGAAGAGAACAGCAGGCCAAGCTGAGAACACACTGCTGATGGTAGCATTCATGTGCAGAAAGCAGAGATGCACCACGGCACACAGAAGCTGGGGGAAGCTGGTAAACAGCTATGGTGCTAGGCCATAATCTCTTACTGAGAGGACAGCAACACAATACTAAGGAAAACTAAGGAATAATTACAGTGTTAAAAGCTATGTTAGCCTAGTCTATGCTATTCCATAAGGCTCCAGTAAGCTATCAGAGTGAAAATAACCAGCCAATAAAAGCAGAGGCAAAATAACAAGGTTGTAAATAGCATCTAAGCATTTTTCACCCCCACCAAAGTCGCAGACATACTATTTACACATCAAGGGACTTACAATAAATGCATTTAAGAGAAAGGGAACACTTTAAAAGATTGATTTGATTCCTTTTATTTTTTCACTGGAAGAACATAATTCTGTGTCCCGTGTCTCCCTGGCCACAGAAAGGACATTATTAATAAAGAATCAATAAAATTCAAATTAAAACCAAAGCCTGTACAAACCAAAACAGGTGCACCATTCTCTATGGACAGTTATGAAAGGATGAGTGCAAATGAGCCTTTCCTTACATGATACAGAAAAGAATGGGAGTATAACTAAAACAACACCTTTAAGTTAAAAGATCCAATCACTTGATTTTTTTTTTTTTTGAAAGCCCAAACCTGAAAGCTCGGAGTCAGATGAGAGAAAATAAGAGAACAAAAGTGCAACTTCATGCAAAAGTGCTAGACTCCTTTCATAATCATTATAATGCTGGATAACAGTTTTGTCTGCACAGTAAATGTGCTTGTAAAGACAGACATACTAAAATAAATGTATATGAGCTAACGATGGAGACGATAGGGACAAATAAAAAATCGGGTTTGATCAGTGTGAAGCCAGAATGCTCAGAAATGCTCTTGGATGTCTTCAGCATGAGGTATTTCCAACGTAATCAGCTTTTGGCAGAAAGTGAACAATCAGGAAAATGCAAGCAAATGAGAACATTTCTGCAACAATCTGAACAACCGAAGAGAAAACAAACAATGGTAAAACGGTTTCTTGTGAAAACAAATGTGTGGGTATTAATGGTCAGACTGGCAACATGTTCATCCAAAAACGTGTTCCAACACAGCTCGACTAAAGAAGACTCTGAAACAATAAAAAATCAAACAACCCCCCACCCCCAAAAAAAAAACAAATAAAAAAAAATTCAAGCACTTAAGCTGTAAAACTATAATCTGCAACGCAAAAAAACAAACAAAAAAAGTTAAAACAAAACTAAGCCCCATATTAACACAAAGAAAGGCACAACACAAGGTCCTGAGGTAAAAAGGCCATTAAAAACCATTTGGCATTAAGAAAAACAAATCCTGTTTTATATGCTGAATATGCTTTCTTATTCAGCACAGCCACTTGCCATCTTCAGGCGTAAAGACTAACATTTAACAGATATGAGTCGCATGTAAGTGATGAAGGTGGTTGTACAGGATAGGTACACATTGTCGATCACTGTCGATTCATAGGTCTGGCCTATGAGAAGAAGTAGAAAAGGCTGAATTAGAAAATAAAAGGGCTGGGGAAAAAATGCTAAAAGTGTGTGTAGTAGTAGTAGATCTGAGTACATGAACAGGTTTAGCCCAAAACCCTGTATAGATACACAACAATTTTGGTTACTACATTTTTAATGCATTTTTTGCAGCAAAACCCTTCACATACTGAGTGAACAGTTGCAATTTTATTATCTGAAAAGTGTTAACAGAACCAAAGCTGAACTGCCAGTTTCAGCAGTTCCTGATGGGGCTTTTGTATTGGTTGATTGTACACTTCAGTGCCTGTTGAAGTGTAGGGATAATTAAGTAAACAATACCCAGTTAGGAATTAAGGGCATCGTTTTACATTAAACTACTGGCAAACAGAGCCGTTATGACTAAGTAATGAGTAACTGAGCAGGAAAAGATGAGAAATTTCACTTCTTAAAATATTATTTCAGATGGGCCAGTTTTAGAAATCCAATTCTTGTTTTGTGTATATATATATATATATATATATATATATATATATATATATATATATATATATATATATATATATATATACACATACACACACACAAAAACAAGAATTGGATGTTAAGAGAGGGGCCACCAAAAATTTAATCTCTAAATCTATTCATTAATGTTAGTTTTCCAAACCCAACAAAAAATGCCATATCTACCTCCCAAGTGCTATTTCTAAACAAATAGGCCTGCGTCACTTAGTTTGTCCCAAAGGAAGAGAAGAGACATGTTTTAACTTTTACAGTTACAAAGCTATGGGACATGCCGCCACCCCCCCCCCCTTTCACAGCATTGGAGATCCAAAGAGAAAAGACATTTGACAGATTTGTTTAAGAGCACATTTTCTTGGGACAGAAATATGGCTATAGCAACATGACGAGAGCTGAAAGAAACACTTTTCCCTTTTTGTACTAATTTCTGCACCTTCCTGCCTTCACTACAAATTCAATCGACGAACAGAAGCAAGACTCGAAAGGAAGACAAAAACTGTCAGATCTGGTGTTTAAAAAACACAGTAAAAAGTAAATAAAAGTTTTAAAAGGGAAAAAAAAAAACCCAAAAAAACACACAAAACAAAAAATAACAATAAAAAGTAGCCCCAAGAATAAGGTTTGGCACTTTTCTTTTCCTTCGTAAGTCCAACGTAAGTATAATGACGTCCACACAGAGGGATGGAAGAAAACCAAGGGAACTGGGAAATAGGTGGTGCTTCTGCATTTAAACAGAGATATGGTCATTTACAGGAGAGAGTAGAATATGCAGTGAATGATGAATAATGGGTTGAGTGGAAGAGTGGATTTCAAATGAAAAGACAAATGTTGTATGGAAGAGATGTGAGTGAGTGTGAGAGTGAGAGAGAGAGAGAACAGAGAGAACACTTCTCTTTGTGATTCATCACCAGCAGACATACAGGATGGACAGACAGACAAGAATAAGTAAGACAAGGGGAACAGATCAGAGGACAGGAAGTAAGAAAGCACAGGTTGGACTCAGACGATGGAGTTGGTGCCCCGGAGGCCAACGCCGCGGGCAAACTGCTCCAGCAGCCCAGAGATTGCCCCAGACGAGCTGGGAGAGGAAGACTTCAATCCAACCGTAGAGCTGTAGGCCGCCAGAAACACCTCCCTTACTGCCTCCAACCGAGCCTGCCGCTCTGATCCATACACACACCTAAGGGGGGGAGGGGGGGGGGCAGAGAGAAAGAGAGAGAGAAAACTTACTAAAAACTGTAATAAACAAAGAGAATAACAGTAGCAGTTGCTTTTCCCTTAGAAACGCAATCCTACCACGGAAGCTTTACAACACAGATCTGAACACGGTTATATATATATATATATATATATATATATATATATATATATATATATATATATATATATATAAATAAAGGGGAAAAAAGTCGTAATTAACAATATAATTGGGTGCATCTCTTCATATCACCCCAATCCCGCTCTGAACAGAGACAGATGGATGTTATTTGCAGAAAATGATTGTGTGCGTTGTTGAGGAGACGCACTCAATTTGCCTGCCTGATCGAGCAGAAAGAGAGAATCCTTCAGCAACTCGGAGAACAGAAGAAACAAATGAAGGAGAGACAGACAGACACTGCAATCTGATACCCTGCTTTCCCTCTTTTAGCTTGCTTCACCACTCCATTCCATTAGACTGAGAAAAAAAGATATGTAATTTTGAAAATCCTGCGTGTGCTCCCTCCAGCACCGATTTCTGACAATGCACTGGCGCACACACACACACACACACACACACACACACACACACACACACACACACACACACAAGTTGCAAAAGTCCAAACATTTCTACCACATTAAAAGCACCTGGAGCCTTGCTGCTGAAGAATTAAAGAAATTAGACACACACACATACACCCACACACACACAGTATGGTCCATGTTAAAGCAGCCCTCTCACTGGCCCAGCCCTGGTTTGCTAGGCTGAAAGAAGGGGTAGAGCACAGAAAGGCAGCAAAGCAGTGGTGAAAAGGATGAGTGTAGGGTAGGGTGGGGTGGAAAAGGGGACAACACTCACATGCGGCCACTGGGACCCTCGTCTTGGAAGCTGAAGGGCAGTGGCGATTCCGCCGGAAGAGGAGCAGCGTCATGGATACTTCCACAGCCCGAAACAATCTGCCAACTACCATACTCTGTAGAGAGAGAGGAGCCAGAACGAGCATACTCCACCAAAGGCCTAAGAGAGAGGGAGGAAGAGGGAGGGAGAGGGAGAGAGAGAGAGAGAGAGAGAGAGACAGGGAAATACTGACTTGCAGTTACATAATTCTTGCACGACTACTAACGTATGTCTGACTGCAAGTTTGAGCAGGGACTTAGCTGAAGTTGAAAAGACGAGCAATGACATCTACAGACAGGCCAACAGACATATAGTCACAAATACATAAAGTCATGCAAAAAAATCTCCATTTTTGCAGTTTTTCACTTAATTACTTAATAAAAGCAGTAGCTGTAAATGTGGGTAAGGGGAAGAAAATGAGGGTCACAGCACTAGCAGGGCAATGAGGACAGTGAAAGGGCTCCAAAGTTTAGACAGCAGATTTTATAAGTAGAGAAATATGTGTACATATTTTATTCTTGGATGAGTGTTTTCACAGACACACACACACAGACACACACACAGACACACACACAGACACACACACAGACACACACACAGACACAAACAGACACAAACAGACACACCTGTATTTTCGTGGTAAAAACACTGCTAACGTGTGGAATTTTGCTGTGATGATCAAACAGACCTGAGCGGCACGTGACAGATTTCACTCACTGGATCACTGGTAATTTACAGAAAAAGCCAAACATAAAGATTGTGTGAAGTTATAATGACTCTGAATTCACCTTGCCTTTAGCAACACACTGATGGTGCTCTGACTCACACAATTAGTGTACTGACACCTGTTGCTCATTTTCTTCTAATCAAGGAATGTAAGGACTTCTCAGTACCTCTCTACACAGCACTACATAGCTTGAGTACTCTTGCTCTCTTGGTATTGGTTTCAATGCCTGTCTTGTTTAAACTGGCACTTCCCTTGCATAGCCAAGCCTATCTTGGCCCTGCCCAGCTCAAGCGGGGTCAAGCCTTGCTTGTTTTTAGCTCAAGCCTCCATTACTGTACTGCACTATTTCAGAATCTCTTTATTTCACCAAGTATGTTACACATACAAGGAATTTGTCTTGGTGAGAGCAACACGTATGACAAGTAACAAAAAACACAGAACACAGTCTTAAACTAAAGGAAAAAGACACTAAACAATAAATAGGGTAGGGGATAAATTAAAAAAGTAAAAAGTAATAGAGAGCTGAAAATATATTTACAGAAAAGAACATCTGTACAGGTGTGATAACCTCATCATTATAATGTCTTACAGCTGACACATAATGAACTGCTTGTCGTGATAAAGGTAAATATTTGAACTTTTAAAATTTTGCACAACAGTGAAAGTTTTTGTAATTTTATACGTCCAGCTACACTACTACTACAGCTTAACTGAACATTGCAGTTCACATCCATATCATGCAGTTCTATCATAAATCCAACTGGGCCACTTTTGTCTTTTCACCCCTAAAATTGACAGATCACATCCAAGACTAACAGGACAAATCTTTTATAAGGTTTAAGCATCTCCCCTGCCCCTCAATAAGAAATATGTGTACTTTTACTAACTGGTCACCTGCTACCACCTTAAGCGGAATTCAAAAGTGACTACCCAATATGCTACTCAGCTACATACAATGATATTCCCCTTGTCTCCATCACTTACAGTCTGAAACACTGTTGAGTGTATTAAAAGTAAAGAATATGCCAGTATGCCATCAGACCAAAAGATATGAGCCCAGACATCGCAACAAAACAGACACATGCACACAGTATAGTTCACATTATGGGACGATTGGGACATTACAGGCAGCAAACAAACCATGACAAAACACATAACAGAGGCAAAGCAAGGCTTGTGAAGGCTTCACACAGCAGAAATTGTCAACGGAATTATCTGCCATTCTCAGAGCTATTCCCCAACACACAAGTCACGAAATCAATTGGACCCCTGAGGTTAGGGGGGCCCCTGCTGGTTACCAGCAGTGGTTACAATAACAATCATTTGCCAGACAATTAAATCTGTCAATAAAATAACCGGGAAAGCTGAGAAACATAATAACAACAAGAGCCAAGTGACAGTTTACAGAATCATCAATTTTCTCCTGAAAAGCACCACAAAGGACTAATTTAGTCAGAAGCATGGTAGCTACAGATTTTTACCCCACCCCAGAATCATTTTTTTGCTCCGGAGTTTAAAGAGTGGACAAACCTAAAAGGTATAGACAAAGGTGGAAGACTTGAAGATTTTTTAAACATCCCAAGTACACCCATGCACTTTAGGCCTCACCTTCTCCCCGGCACAGCCAGTGGGCTACTGCCTGTACGGATGAAGCCCTGCTCTGACTGGTTGGAGGATGAGGAACTTGAGGACCTGCCCTCTGAGAGTGGATGAGGTAGTCGCTCCTCAGATGGCCGGTTCCAAAACACAGTCTGAGGAGATGAGGTTGTAGCTTTTCTCCTGTGAGAGGCAAACACAAGAGCACACAAGCACCTTTTGCTTCAGTATGGGTATCAGCTCAATGCTCTATAGTGCTTTGAGCACCTAAAAATTAAAATATAAACTTAATTTCACACATTGTTCATGTATTCATACCCGCTGGAGAACTGAGGCCCAGTGGAGATCAGGTCTACAGGTTCAGGAGGCAGACTGGAGGGACCCGCTGTATCTTCAGTGATCAGAGAGAAATCACTACTCAGACTGGTCACGCTACCCCGGTCTCTGGATTCTGACAGGAACAGAATGAGAGGAAAGTATTGATTAAAGCTTTACTTTACCAGCTAATAACCAATAAGAATCCAACTACACTGAAACCAATTTATCACCAGTGGTTTCCTCACTACTATAGCTTAGGAAAAACAATCAAGAGAATGTAATAAAACAAAGAGGCACCTTAAATCAAACCAAAACTGTATATTTATAAGGGGTAGACTGTAGGCTAATAAAATAAGGTCTTCTTATTTTTTCCTTTTTAAGGTTGCAAAGGAGAAATGTAAAAATGTGTGAGTGAAGAAAAAGGAATAGGACTTACTTAGCTGGCAGAGGTCATCCACTGTGAAATCAGTGTCTTTGAACTGTGAGTTTTTCCTCCTTTTGAGAGCATCAGAAAGAAAAGAGAGAAAGGCAGAAAGGTGAATATAGAGAGCTAAAGGAAGAGGTGGTGAGCACAAGAAGGAGCAAAAACATGAACAAAAAAGAGGACAGGGTGATCATTACAAAGAGAGTAAATGAGAGAGACATCAAAGAAAGCATGAAAGAAAACAGCATATTACCCACAGCGGGGTCTGAGGCACTGAAGCCAGTCTAAATGCTTTGAGTTTAGAAGCCTACAAAAGCACACTCAAACTGCATAACAATACATCGCTGTAAATCACAATAAAAGTATGTATTTCAGCACTTCTGACTGATATAGTTATACATCACCACTGTCATAAAAAACCTTGTATCTCTAAAAACATTCTTAACTTTACCTGGAAAAATCTAAATTGTGTGAAAAACTGAAATGAAGATGCATGGTTTTGGTTTGCCTGCAGTAATATGTAAAATGTACAGTACTATACTATAAAGGTTTTAGAAATAAAAAACATTTTCCATAAGGGCTTATTTCCTCAAAAAAAAAAAAATAAAAATAACAAAATTGATTTATAAAAAGTAAAAGTAAATTGAATACAAAAAGTAGTGGTCTAACATCACTGTGTTCATTCTTGTTGCTTTTCACTATATATATATATATATATATATATATATATATATATATATATATATATATATATATATATATATATATATATATAGCGCTCCAGAAAAAATTAAGAGACCCCACCCCCCCCATATTATCAGTTTCTCTGGTTTTACTATTTATAGGCAATGCGTTTAGGGAAATTAACACTTGCATTGTATTTACATTTACATTTAAGGCATTTAGCAGATGCTCTTATCCAGAGCGACTTACAAAAGTGCTTTGCTATTTACCCAAGAAAAACCTCAGCTAGTTTGAATAGGCAAAAAATTCAAAGATACCTCTAAGTTTAGTATTTCATAAACCATAGACAACATTTCCCCTAAATTCCAAACAAAAATATTGCCATTTATAAGATTCATTTGCAGAAATGGCAACTGCTCAAATATTGCAAATTAATTATTATAATTATTACAATGCAAAGAAATTATCATTCAAATTTAAACAACACAATACTAATACTGATTTGTGAACGCTCTCAAAGTTAAAATATCCTAAAATAACCTTGCCTGCCAATCACAGCTTTCATGTCTTGGCAGGCTCTCCACTAGGCCTTTATATTGCTGTTGGGTGACTTTATGCCATTCATAGGCTGCAAATTCAGGTAGCTCAGCTTTGTTTGATGAAATGCCTGGAATAAAATGGCTGTCATACACATAGAGATGCAAATTTAAGAAAAAAAAAAGTAAGTGGTCTCAATTTTTTCCAGAGCTGTGTATATAACAGTGACCACAGTTTATTTCTGAATTCTAATGTTTACACATAAAAAAACCTGCATTTACAAGCAAAAATCCCTCAAAATACCCACCTCTGCTTCCTAATGACTGAGAACTTCTCAGAGACAATGTGCTTCAAAAAATTGAAGCAAAAAAAGAAAATCTGAAATACAAAAAATAAACAAAACAGTAAATAAAGAGGAAGACATTTGATATACAACATACATTAAAAGCTTTTTCGCTTTTTCTTACTGCAAAATAAAATCTGAACATTTCGACTTACTTCCTCCCCTTTAGAGAGACGATCAGGCAGCATGTGACTACAGAAAAATAAAAAGATCAGCAGCAATATTAACAGCAGCTACAACAGAGACTTCTTTTAAAAAAGAAAATTATCCTCAGCAAATGTTCCATCACATCATTCTGCACCAGCTGTAAAGTGCTTAAATAAATGAAAGGACTTGATACAGCAACAAACAGCAAACCCCCTTTAGATGGGGGCCAATTGGAGGTTATGGGGGGGGGGGAATCAATACACAAATTCTGCTTGCAAAGCCGTCTCTCATAGAGACCAATTAGAAAGGCTTTCTTCTCTAGGTTTAAAGTTATTCTCAGATAACCTGCTCTTTCTCTCTTCACACTGTGCCTTAGTTCCATCTCTCTTTCTCTGAATGCCTGAGTTGGCCAGGGTCCTAGGAGTTTGGCTGAGATCTATGGACCATAATTACTGTGCTGTGTGACTGTGTGTGTGTGTGTGTGTGTGTGTGTGTGTGTGTGTGTGTCTGGAAGTACACACAGTAAGAGTCAGCAAAGGAGAAGTACTCTCGAGACACACGTTGATGAGGAAGAGACAAACACTTGCAACACACCAGCTTCCTTTATTCTCTGCATTTCCTGCATTCTTACTAGCTTTACTCCTCCTCCTCTGTCTGCACTCCAATTCTCTTCCTCTTTCCCTCGGTTTCATCTTCTGCACACTTTCTGCCACCACTTAGTACTCTTAAATGAACCTTCAGTCACTTGCTCTAATGTACTTTAATTGCATGGGAAGCAATAAAAGCTGCATAGAGAAATAAAATAATTTGTTCAAAATGGTGAGAATGATATTGGAAATCAGTTATACTGTTATGGGAACACACAGGAACAGAAGATAATGCACTAGTGTAGAACTACAATGTTCTATGTGATGTTGACCATGTTCAAATCTCTGAATAGTTTTGCTTATTGATCATTGGATAACAAGGGTTAACAAGTAAAGGCAGCTCATGGTGTCGGTTTTATTAGAAAGTTTCCTACCAGGAGGCACCACATGAACACCCTCTAAAGCTGGACGTTGAACTCAAACTCAAAAATTTAGATTTTCGATGCAGCATGCACTAGTTGGAGTTGTGATGTAAATGCTGTTTTCAACTTGGTCGAACAGCTAATTGACTAACAATCAAATAAAAATGTATGATTTTAAGCCAATTTTAGTAGTGACAAGGTTTTTAAACATTTACAATCACTTATAAAACAATTACAATTCTGTATAAAAACAAAATACATAAAAAGCTTGACAGCCTCAATGTTTGTTTGTTGTTGTTGTTTTTAAACTTTCCACATAAACCACATGATTGTGACCAGGTCGGGTGAACCAGTTTCCCCAAGTTTGCTGTCCGATATGAATAAAAAAGCACTATTTATAAATACCACTTAGGAATGCCCATCTTAGGAACTCTGGGTCAATGCTGGATATCTGAACTGAAATAAATGATTTTCCAAAATAATCTCCATTTCCCTGCACTCAACAGATCCGCAGAATTATGAAGTCAATGATAAGTCCAAATATAAACTCTGCTACATGCGTGCTAACACAAGACTCAAAAACTCAACAAAACATCCTAAACAAATGATCAAGCTTTGTCAAAAAAAACTTTTTTGGTGTTCTAAAAATCAATTACTTGCCTTTGGGAAGCATCATTTTAAAGTAATATTTGCATATGGACTCACCCAAATAGGAACCAGTCATAGGCGATGGTCAGGTATAAAATCTCAGCTGGCTCCAGGCTGGCATGAACAGCACCATCCTACACAGAGCACATCACATTGATCACATATTTCTCTTCTCAAATGTCATTTCTAGGAGATTTCTAGGAGATTTCCAACGCTGCCAAAAATGATATGAATTCAAAGGCAGCAGGTACAGGAGCGTGGAAGGAAGACAGATGAAGGATAAAAGCTAGTAGGCTGGTGCTCTAAAATGGGAGACAGACCTGTGACACCCACAGAAGAAGAAAGAGATGGAAATCAGAACAGGACAGACAGAATGGCAGAATGACTTACAGCCCACAAAGAGAGTCTAAGTAGGGACACAAAGAGGGGAGTTCTGTCCCAGCCTGATATACAGTGCACCAACAGTCCACTCTCATCTGCAGCACACATGAAAAAGGAAAATTAGACCATGCAAACACAATCAACTTAACAAACTAGACTGTTTACATACAATCACCACTGTCATTAACTACACATAGCTACACAGCTGGTGTTAACCGGGAGGTAAAATACTGTGATTGTTTATATACAAGTACCATCACTGTTGATGATGTGCAGAAGCAGCTTCAGGTAATTCTGGGTCTGCTGCACCAGGTCCCATGACTGTTAAGAATAAATCAGCATCAGTTAATATTATTATTATTATTATTATTATTTAAATCTTTACATTGTGTCAACATATATTGATTATATAGGAGTAGGTCTCCTTGTATTATTATATATAATATTGAGTAGGTCTCCTTGTGCCGTCACAACAGATCTGACCATTCAAGGCATGTACTCCACATACTTCTAAAGGCACCCTGTTGTCTAGGACACCAAGGCATTTGCTGCAGACCCTGTACTGTGCTGTAAATTGATGCGAGGTTGGGCCTCGCATCAATAAGCCTAGGAGCCCATGGCCCTGTTGCCAGATCACCAGTTGTCCTTTCTTGGACCACTTTTGGTAGGTACTGACCACGGTATACCACAAAAAGCCCACAAGGCCAGCTAAATTCTAACCCAGACATTTAGCCATCAAAATCTGTCTCAGAGAGTGGCTCAGATCCTTAAGCTTTAACTATTAGTCTGTTAACCTGCTGGCCAATATATCCCACCCCTTGACAAATGCCATTGTAGATGAAGTTGTGCTGCTGCTTTACTGTATTAGCTAATGTACTATTAGAAAGAGTAACCCATGTCTTCTTGGTGTCCATGACAGCAGTCCAGTTACTACCAATCAGTGTTTGCAGTTCCACATGGAACCAGCAGATGGCCCTGACAGTCCAATTACACAGAAATATGCGAATGTCCACTGCAGAGAAACCAGTTACTAATGCAGCATGTGATGCACTGGTGTAGAGAAAGCAAGAGTGAAAATAAGGTCAGCTTGGAGAAGAAAACAAAATCAACTCACTCTACATAAGGTTCTTCTATGGTGGTTTTATCAATTAATGATTAATATGATGTACTACAGTCATGTATATACAAGATATAGTTCAGGAAAGTGCCTGTGTTTACCTGATATTCACTCCAGTCAATGTTCAGATTCTTAGTAAAACAGGCAGGGATTGTCAAGGGAGCATCCACAAAGTCCTGAGGGCAAAACAAAACAAAAACAAGATGTCATTAAATGTTAATGGTAAACAATGGCAGTGGTGACTCAAAACAACATTAACATATCCTCAGCTCTGGCAAGCGAACTTCTCAAACTTCTATTTATTAATTGAATGAATGTGTGTGTACTTTCTGCTGAATTTACTGAATAAAGTACAACTGTATTGTATTAACTGTGTATATAATAATAGATTATTTAATTAAATATAATTTCACCTGATTCCAGTTGAAGACCAGTCCCTCAGCTGTGTAGTCTCTGTCTTTATAATCCTTAAAGAATTCACAACCTAGGAGCAATCCAGAATAACAAGCAGTTGATGAGCTTAACACCACCACTTCAGTCTACAACAAGTACACACAACGCAAGTCAACATTTCTATTGCACTGAAGGATACAGAGAGATTAATTATACCTGGATAAGGCACAGAAATCAGTGTGAAATCTGCATAGCGTTGGGCCTTGTCCACCTTCTCAGAAGAGGTGACACTGGACACAAAAAAAGAAGGAAAAAAGGCAAATTGAGAACTTTGGTCAATTTAATACTGATATAGTGTACTTTGCAATACACAACAGCAAATGTGTGTCTCAGTAAAACAGCTAATGGCAAGCACACACACACACACACACACACACACACACACACACACACACACACACACACACACACACACACACACACACACACACACACACACACACACACACACACACTTTCCATTCTGCCACTTAATCAAGGAAGAGAGGGGTGACCATGAGTCATGTTTCTGCGCATGCATTTGTGTGCATGTGGGTTTAGGCAGCTGACCCATGACAATGTGATGAAGTGGGGTAAGGTGAATCCACTTGGAACTGCACTTACTTGAGGCCAAACTTGACCTTCTTATTCTCCACCATGAGGTCACAGATGTAGCGCACGGACAGATACTTCAGTAGCTTAATGTCTGAGCCCCTCACTTTATCAAACAGCTGTGAATCTCCATTTCTGCAAAGAGACACAAGGAAGGATTGGAGAAAGAAAAAGTTAACAGAAAAGGGGAAATAAAGAGACACTGACAGTCAAACATATCTGGCAACATCAGAAGCAAACAGATGACCATATCCTTTCGGGTTAGGTGTACTGTATCAGTGCAGTTTTTAGACTCATTCATTTGGTGTACTGAAAATGTTGTCCACTATCCAAAACATCTTTCCAGCTTTAAAATGTAATACCAAAGCATGACAGAACTCTTACAGTCAATCAAAACAGAGTGATTACTACACTATATGAGCAAATATCGGAACACCTGCTCCAAAGTTATAAAAGAAAAAAAAAAAAAAAGATCCTGCTTTTGATGAAGTAACTGACTCTGCCGTCCTGGGAAGGCTTTTTACTAGATTCTGGAGCATTGCTGTGAGGATTTGATTGCATTCAGCGACAACAACGTTAGCAAGGTCAGGATGTTGCATGATCACCACCCCACCTCATGCCCAACTTATTCTAAGAGTGCTGGATGAAGTACCGTCCATCATTACAGAGAACACAGTTCCACTGCTCCACAGCTCAATGATGGGGGGGGGGCTTTATACCCCTCTAGCCTGGCATTAGGCATGGTACCAATAGGTTCATGTTTTTTTGTTCTAGAGAGTCATATTCTATTGGCAATACCTCCCCACAGGGCTAGATAAGCTGTGTGTGCACATCTGTGTCAGTAATGGGTGCAACATAAAGTAACTGAAGGCATGATTAAAAGGGATACAAATGCAAGTTCGTATTCAATTGCCCTATATATGACATCTGTACCGGGCCACAGTATCATCCTCTGGTACGTCTTCTGATTCTGCCCATGTGTCGTCAGATCCCCCTGAGGAACAGAGAGAAAAAAAAAACAACAAATTAGAGTTCCATACCTACAATATCATGAATCGTCTGAATGCCTTCACTAATTTGCACACCATTTTCAGTTCCCTAATGCAGAGTGCTTTACAGAATTGTAGATAATGCTATATCCCTGTAGTCTCTAACATAATAGATACAGTAAGACAATTCCTAACTGCAATTCCCACAATTGCTGATCTCTTCAGACACTGCCTTCGGTTAGCATCTACACAAAGCCTTTACATTAGGCTGGGGTAAAACAAGGCCAGTGGGGGTTTTTGGTGTGGTTTTTTTTTTGGTGTTTTTTTTTTTTTTTTTTTAAAGAAAGAATTAAGCTGTTTGTTCTATACAAGAAAAACAGACCATTTTATGGTTATATTATTAAATCATCCTAAGGCAGCTCAGAGATTTAAGAAAGTTTAATGACAGAAGGGGAAATTGTATGCAATAAAGTCAACTACAGAGAACTTCCTCACACAAGGTTTGCTGTAATAATAACGTACCTGAGAAAATGTAGTTGTATCCAGTGCGTCCGTAGAGTTCCCCCCACCCTGCCAGCGTGGATGACCGACACACATGCTGCAACACACATGGCGAATGTATCTCAAATATATCATAAACAGATCAGCTTACAAAAGAAATGTAAAACTTAGTGTATGCATTTTACACCTAAATGTTTAAACACCTGCTTTTGGAAGGACTATGTAAGTATGTACTTATGCTAACTGAAGCTTGAATTTAAAAAGACAACAGGTCTCAGTACCTTGCCATTGTAGAGAATGACTGGACAGACAAATCTCCCTCTGCAGCGAGCCAGCTTACTGCGGCTCACCAGATCCTGCAGCTTACTGATTTGCACTGTACTCTCAAAGCTACAGCAGAATAAAAAAGAGAGAGAAAGAGAATGTATTGCATGATACATGTACATAGAAAACACCAACAATACAAAAAAGAAGGAATAGTAAACCATGTATTGATGTACTTTAACTTGCAACTTATTACAGACAACACTGTGACTCACCACCACAACAACACTGTGACTCACCACCACGACTCACCTCAGACAACGACACCATCAACACTGCGACTCACCTCAGACGACAACCGAAACACTGCGACTTGGCTCAGATAAGGACAACGGCAACACTGCTACTCATCACAGACTCAGCTCAGACCACAACAATACCACTGACACTAATCACAGACTCAGCTCAGACCACACCTCACCGCAAACAACAACAATCCGACTCAACTCAGACGACAATTTATCACAGACCAAATGCTTAGGATGGCACTGCATCATGCCTACACTGCTTCACAGCCCAATGCTAAGGCTTCTGTGACACCCCTCCAGAGCAACCCATTCAATCAGCTATCATTTTCAACTTGTGTGCAGCTAAACAAAGTTATCAGGAATGTTTGCACTAGTATTAGAAGGTGTGTGTGAAGTCTCAATAAGCATTCTCTGATGTAAAATTTCTGGAATTAAACCACAGGTGCAAACACACCTGTTCACCTCACAATGCACGCAAGCAATATATGACCAGTAGTCACACCAAACACAACAATGGTAGACACCAAAAATCTAACTGGGACCGCATATGCTTAAATCTTCTAGTGGAATTAAAAAAGGAACTGCCTTCATTCCCTCTCTATTTTTTAACAGACTTTCAGTCTTAGTTCGTAATTAATTATGCATGTTTCCCATTCTAACTTCCATTCTAAGAAATTTACATGGGTTCTACTGAAGGAACAAACACTGATTTCAGAAGAAACGCCTGAGAGAAAGATTAATTTATCATCATATGCAAGTGAACTTTACACTGGAAATCTCAGTCATGTCACTTTCTCTGTGCATACCTGTGTATTATACATTTAGCTTTATATAAAAGTTTAGTAGGAGTATTTTACACATACATGCAACTACTAGCTAGTTAGTACACATTTACCTTTTAAAACTGAACTGAAAGAGGCCACAAAAAAGAGGCCTTTTTTCGTACAGGAGTGTTTGACCTGAATATTGGCCATGGCAAAGCTCTACTAATAGTGTAGTTGGTGAAGTTTATGTTTAGGTACTAAACTGAGAGTTTAATGTCCACTTCCCAGTAAACACCAACATCTTACCCTTTGTTTATACATTCTTTACAATTGACCAAACGCAGCATTTAGTAGTTGACCAACCACCTCCCATAGTTATTCATTAACACAAAGGGTCTGAATCGAAGAGTACCTTTGAGCGGAGGTGGAAAATATTTATGTGACTGTACTTTGTTACCACACTTCAGTATTAGTTTGGAAGAGTTCAATACCATGATGATATATCTGCAAATTTAGCTATCGTGATATATGCTTTTCTGAGGAGCATATCAAGGATATAGACCGTATTTAAAGCACACTTACCAAATGCATGTGTTACTACAGTTTAATCAGTGCTGTTTAGTTAAATGAAGCGCAGCAGATTTTGAATAAAATCACTGTACTGAGTATAGGAGAATATTTAATTAACAGTATTTAAGAATTTATCACTATTGATTAATTTTGTCTGTGATCGTGTGTATCATGAAAATGTCTTTAAATATCGTGATTTAATATTTTTACAATACCGCTCAGCCCTACATATATATATATTTTTTTTTTTTTATTTTTTTATTTTTATTTATTTATTTTTTTTTCTTCTTTTTTTTACATCAATCACACAATTTTAAGAAACAAAAAAAACTGCTTAAACCTTATATTTTCAGCTACCTATGTTTGAAGATTAAATTGCAATTAATTCATTAATGTGTATGAAAACATTTGATCAGTTTAATATCAGTGTAAAATCGTAAACTGCCCACTGCTATTCTAAGATATGCAAAAACCAGTAGACTCTTTAGTCAAGCCTTCAGACTCGTTAGTCTGGGTGCATATTTTTAGTTCCACACTTCCACTTTTCTTTGACACACCACCCATACTTTCACTAAATCATAATTTCTCAGTACTGTTTCCATCCCTGGCTTTAGAGCCGTTACCTTTCTTTGCTGGGCTCAGTGCTTTCATACTCCAAATAGACGATCTGCCGAGGGTAGTGTCCGCACACCTCGCCGTTACCGTTCTGAATGACACTGAACTTGTAGTCGCGGCCGAACAGCTCCAGGCATCGCTTCTCTATTCTCTCCACCTGTCAAAACACCAGTCAAAATCACTTACATTAAACAACTATTAATCTAAGAGTATTCAACAACTCCTCTGGCATTTCTGTTATCAACCCACATTGGAAAATACAGCTGGGAAGTGTTCTGTTTATCATTTGTAAGCATGTTTTATGTAGTGGGTGGATGAAAGGCTTGAGAGATGGTGGGAAAAGCAGCACAGTTATCACGTGTTGTTAGTCACATAAAACTCAAGCCAAAGTTTACTAGTTGCTATGCAGGTCATGCAGCAAACACTGCGAGTGGAAAAGGCTTGAAGTGATGGCACTCAGTGTGTACAACCCAGAGACCGTGTCTTCTTGGTCTTACCCGTGGAGTAACCTCCTTCGCCCTGTACTGGGACTTGGAAAACAAGTCTATCAGATCCGCTATCTCCTCGCTCTTTCGGGCCGCTGCTCCAGACGCGGCCATCATCGTGCTGCGGCCGGCCGTGTGCTCCAGCCGGACCTGCCCTCCCTCAAACAACGCCGCTCCTTGAGGCCGGGACGAGCCTCCAGGCCATCCCTTCCCGGCCAGTTTCTTCCTCACCGCCCGCTTAAGGGGGCCGGAGCCGGGGAGGCGTCTAGTGTTCAGGGTACCGGCGTGCTGATACCCTTAACGCTGACTGGTGCGTTAACTAGCCGTTGAGCTAGTTAACCCCTCACCGCCGAACAGGCGAACTAATCGGCGGAGCTGAGCTTACCGAGCCTTCCAGCGGGGCTCTGGGTTACCACAATACAGACCACAAAAAGCAGATCAAACACACAGCTTACACACCAACAGTCCTGTCCGTTTACAACAGAAGCGGGAAACCTCCTTGCTTGAGTACAAACTTGCTCGTCCTTTCCTCTGTTTCATCTCAGCCCGAATAAATACAGAGGAAGCACCCGAGAGAGAAGGCGAGCAGGAGCGGACACTCCACTCAGGAAACCTGCAGGATTCCCGGCCTGGCCACGCTCTCCTGTGTCACGTCCTCATTTTGATAAAATGCAACACTTATATATAAAACTTAACGTCGTAAACAAACAGCGCAACTATCTGTGGTGCAAAAAAACAGCACTGGCGTCGAGCAGGGTGTAGTAATCCGGGGCCGCTGTGAGTTGTTGCAATATGCGTTTCAGGTTTCGAATGGAAGCGAGTAGTAAACAGGAAAGTCGGGCGGTCATGTGATCAGCACTTCCTGAAACGGACGGCGTGCTGTCACAACATGCACCTGTTCAACTCTTAGATTCAGTCACATAAAACAGCTCGACTTAGCCTGAAACTCATCATTTCAGATACTAATGATTCTGATATTCGAGTAAAAACATGTAAAATAGAGGGAATTATAGCTGAGCATTCATTTCACACCAGTAAGAATTCATAGATTTTCCCTATTTTTTTATTTGTAGCCAAGGCTGTAGCCATTTATTTATTTATTTAAGAATTCAGTTTTACCGTAAAATGGCTCTGGTATCAAGGATATAAATTATATTTTTTATAGTTAAAATTCTCAATTTAATAAGTAATTCCCTCAATATAATACATCACTTCATCCAATAAATAAATCTCATTTTAATAAATACCTATATAATATAGAATACCAATATATATAATATTATTTATATTATTTATATACAAATAAACTGTTTATTCAACTTATTAAACCATTCCCTCAATTTAATAATTGTTTACCTCTGAATCTGATTATTAAATCTAAGGAGCGGTTTATGTCTTTAAATATAACTTTATATATAAATATATAAATATAAGAGGGGTAAAGTCATGAATTCATACCCTGTTGCATTTACAGCATTTGTCTGATGCTGTTATACAAAGCAACTAACATTTGAATCATGTTACACAGGTAGGCAATGTAGTGTTTCCCAAGGACTTTTATTTGTGTAGTGTGGTATGCCTGCCCCACCGAGGAATCGAACCTCAGTCTGCCACAAGAAAGGCAATATTGTCACCCACCCATTACCTGCCAGTACTAGTGAGATACAAACCACGGCACAGCAAAAAACATTCAAATGCATAAAGGGATCTTTGTCTGCTTAAATCGTTCCTCATATACAAGGAAATGTCCTGTGGGTGGCTGTTGTGAACAGAACATTTTAAAATGATTCATTTAAAATAAATAAATAAATAAACAAACAAACAAACAAATATACCCTTTCAGTGCTATGTTATTTTTATTTATTAATTTTTTATTGTAAAGACTTTAGATTAAGCATAATGGTATATACAGGTCTGAGGGCAAAGGTTTAATGGTTCTGCAATTAGTAGCCTACTATATAGTAGTATATAGTATATATTGTAGTATATACTATGCAGTAGTATGGTAGTATATATATGAATATGTACTTTCTGTTCCACTCAGAATCTGCCTCTCTACTAGATTTCATATAAGCCATTGTAGTTACAAACATTTTGCGACCCATACACTGTGTTTTTACACTGTACACAAAGGTAGTGTTGACAAAATAATCAAGGTCAAGGTCAGTGTGGCCTTTATTATCTGACAGTCAATTTATAAGTACAGTGCTTTACTTTAAATGATGCTTTTAAGAGGTTAATTGCGTAACAAAATATACTGCAGTCAACAATAATCTATATTATAGGCCTATAGACCAAACCAAAGGCCTTGTTTTATAGGCCATCAGTCAAAGAATCTGTACTACACTCCAAACAATAATGGTTCTAGGTATATAGTGCTGCAAATGGTTCTTTGACTTTCTAAAAATAACCCTTTACAAAATGTTTTCTTTTTGTATTTTAACTATTTCACCAGGCAAAACATGATGATAATAATGTTTATAGCGGAATGCAAAAGTTTGGGCACCCCAGCTCAGAATTCCTGTCACTGTAAATAGTTAAGTAAGTGGAAGATGAAGTGAACTCCAAAGGATAAAATAGGTTTAAGATAAAACCTTTTGAATATTTTAAGCAACATTAGTGTATTAATTTTTTTGTATAATTTCCAGTGAAAAAAGAAAAGGATCATCATGCAAAAGTTTGGGCACCCCCATCCCCAAGTTTTTAATTAGCTTGTTCACTAGAAAATATGAGTAGTTACTTGAATAACCTAGAGGGCTCTTTCCTTCAAAGAGTGCTGCTCATAGGATTGTTAGAAAGCCAATCAATCATCTGATATATTGCAGTTTAGCAGTCTCTGTATTGAAGGTGACACCTGCACAAATATGATCTTCACGGTAGAACACTGAGGGTGCAGTGCATTTATCAGCAGAGGGAAGAGTAAATTCAGTTAAAGACCTACACATTTTTGAACACTGCCTTTATTTAACTCTTCAAGGCTATCACACACTAAGATATATCACATAGTGACTACAGGGACTTCTGTACAAACTGGTGGGGCTATTCTTTGGTAATAGAAGTGTGTAATAACACTTTCGGTCTGCCAGTGAGCCACTAGGGGTAAAAGAGCACCTGTAGGACCACATTTTAAGAGTGTATATATTATGCTGTTTCACTTTCACATTCTAACACAGGATGTTTGCATTATGATGCACATTAGGGGTTGTTGTTAGTGGAAGAGTGTTCAGTGTTTCCTAGCATACCAGAATTTCTACAGTGTGTAGAAACTGGATGTAAGTTTACAACATAGTCTAAACAAGGGGTCAATTTGAGACGCATCCAGGGACAGAGCAACAACCGAATATAATAACTGTCCCCCCAACTAAATGTGAAGGCATTGTTTAGCTCAGAATGTGTGAAAAACCTTTCTTTGGTTGTTGATATGTTTTTTAGAAATGCTCTAAAGTACAGAAATTAAAACGTAGACCACAGGGACCCCTGGACTGTTCTCTTGACTTTGAAACAAAGGGGATAGATGACATTCAATCTAATGTTTAGAGAATATCATGGAACAAGACTGTAGCACCCTGGGCAAAAATATTAGTCAATGGAGTGTTTAAGGTGGTAATAACTTCAGGCTATAAATACCTGCGGGTGTGTGACAGGATTCATAGATAGAGAAGAGGTGGTACAGTGCAGTTTGATGTGTGGAAAAGGGGTCGCAAAGCAGATGTTAATGATTGGCAAAAAAGAGGATTGCACCTGGAAATGCCAAAAGCCATAGTGTGAAGGAAGTAGCGGAGTTTGCAGGTGTATGGAAGCATACAACCATATGGGTCTACTAGCAAGGGCAAAACTCCCAGAGAGTAAAGTCTCTGCATTCTTAAGCAGAAGTGGGCAAAAGCCTCTTTCGTGCTACTCTGCTCCATCTGTTGATGGTATACATTTTCCTTTTTTTCTGAAATGGGTTGTGAAGGACCTGCATTGACTTCTAGAAGCAATTAGATTTTTATTCACAAACCATAAAACACACTGGCGGCCCCTGTCTATCAGTATAGTCTTATTCATAAATGGTCCTTGGTTACATGTTTCTAAATGTATGAGGACCCCCCTCTTAAAAAAACACTCTCGGTACGAATTAAAGAACCCTGTTTGAACTATATACACTATATCTTGGTTCATTATGGAACCAAACCTGGTTCTCCTATGGTATTGCTCGAAGAACCTTTTGTAGCATCTTTTTAAGTGTAGAACCCTATTGCTGTATGTGTATGTGCTACTGCAGTCAGTTTGTGTGTATGTGTGTGTGTGTGTGTGTGTGTGTGAGAGAGAGAGAGAGAGAGAGAGAGAGAGAGAGAGTGAGAGAAAGAGAGTAAGAGAGAGAGAGAAAGAGAGAGAGAGAGTAAGAGAGAAAGAGAGAGAGAGAGTAAGAGAGAGAGAGAGAGAAAGAGAGAGAGAGTAAGAGAGAGAGAAAGTAAGAGACAGAGAGAGTAAGAGAGAGAGAAAGAGTGAGAGAGAGAGAGTAAGAGAGAGAGAGAAAGAGAGAGAGAGTGAGAGAGAGAGTAAGAGAGAGAGAGTAAGAGAGAGAGAGAGAAAGAGAGAGAGAGAAAGAGAGAGAGAGAGAAAGAGAGCGATGAGCTGGGCTGAGCTGAGCTGAGCGCAAAGGAGCTGAACAGCGCCTGCTGAAGGGCCGTCAGGCTATTTCACTTTCTGCAATTCTCCAGACGGGAGCGCGCCTGTGCTCGTCAACGGGAGCGCGCGCAGGAGCCACACAGAAGCAGAGCGAGGAACAGCGGGAGCGCGGAGGTACAGCGGCGGCGCGGTCACAAAAGAAAGGGAAAAAAGCACTAAGGGCGAATCGCTGCCTTTCATCTGCGCGTAAAAGCGCACCGCGCGACGGAGAGAGGGGAACCTCCAGCCTTCATCTTCCATTCATCGTCATCCTCTCCTGCCAGCGGGCTGCGCAGAGCTAGGTGGTCCTGAGGATGAGGATGCGCGCGCGCTGCCTGTAGCCCCCTGCTTCTTCTCCGCGGAGCATCAGAGTGGATGGGAGGCGAAGGCGAGAGGGGGCTGCATTATTGATAGCTGCTGTTGGTAGGGGGGCTGTAGGCTCGCGCGCTGTGGCCATGGCCGCTTCTCGCACTGAGATGTGAGTTCGGCCGCCTCGGCTGCTGCTGCTGCTGTAGCTGCTGCACGGAAAGCGGAGGAGGAGGAGGAAGAGGAGGAAGAGGAGGAAGAGGGAAGCAGTCGGACGGAATTGTATTCTTTCTTCTTTTGCTGCTCAGCTGCTCGCTTCGGTTCTCCATCAGCTGTGATGTAAGATAGGCTACTGGAAAGAGGGCACGAGGGGTGATCGAGGCTCTGATCACTGACCATCATCAGCGTCCAGCAGTGCTGCTGGTGAGGGGAGCGAGCGTGGGGAGCAGGTAGGGGGAGATAGAGAGAGAGAGAGCGAGAGGGAGGAGAGGAGGAAGGTGGAGAGAGGAGAAGAGCATCCTTGAGGAGGAGAGGAGAGAGAGAAAGAGAGAGAAAGAGAGAGAGAGAGAGAGAGAGAGAGAGAGAGAGAGACACTCAGAGACACAAAGATGCTGCCCTCGCAAGAAGCCTCCAAGATCTACCATGACAACTACATGCGCAACTCGCGCGCCATCGGCGTGCTCTGGGCCATCTTCACCATCTGCTTCGCCATCATCAACGTGGTGGTGTTCATCCAGCCCTACTGGATCGGCGACAGCGTGAACACGCCGCAGGCCGGCTACTTCGGCCTCTTCCACTACTGCGTGGGCGAGGGCAGCTCGAACCGCGATCTCAAGTGCCAGGGCACGTTCGCCGACTTCAGCTCCATCCCGTCAGGCGCCTTCAAGGCGGCCTCCTTCTTCGTGCTGCTCTCCATGGTGCTGATCCTCAGCTGCATCGCCTGCATGGCGCTCTTCTTCTTCTGCAACACGGCCACCGTGTACAAGACGTGCGCGTGGATGCAGCTGCTGTGCGGTGAGTGAATGGGGGAGATGGTGGTGGTGGATGTCGTGTATGTGTGTGTGTGTGTGTGTGTGTGTGTGTGTGCAAGGAAGGGGGAGGGGGGTCTTTCTTTCGGTTTTAGACACCTCTGATGGGTTGAGTGATGTAAAAAAGTAGGGATGGGTGCAGTTGCTGCTGATGTGTGTAAGGGTTTGGGAAGGGATGTGTGGTGTGTTGAAGTGTGTGCTGTGTGTTGTACGTGTGTTTGATGGACTGTGTGTGTGTACTGAGCCTAGTATGGGAACCAAATGTCCCCATGAATGATGGAAAACATGAACGACATGTGGACATACTTGCTTTCGGTTCCCGTGGTTAAGCTTTGAGTTGTGCTATGTGCACACATGTGGCCCATTCAGTGGCTGGAGCTTCCAATCTTATCCCCATGATAGCATCTGTATGTAGTCTGTACATAGTGATGGTTGAGGGTGAAAGACCTGGCGCAAAGATCAAAGAGTAGTTCAAACCTATATCAGCGAAGAGATGCACCTTACACTCCACACATATACACACACATTCATAAACAAATACCAGCCTCATAGGGACTGCACTAATGGCTTCCAATTACACACACCTTCCGTTCATGAGATAAAGTGTAAATGCATCAGTTCTTAACACGTATTTGCTGCAGTCTGTAGCAGTGTCTTTAGCAGTGTGTAGCAGTGTGTGCAGGTGTACTACGGCCAGAACAGACAGGAGTGTGTGAATGAATATGGGACTGATGTAAGACACGAGGTCACACACACTGGCTTAAGAGGTCAGCGTTTGTAGTGTAACAGAAAGACTGAACAGTAAACACAATCTAATAACTACACACATACATATATACAGCAGCGCTACACGAGCGGTTGTAACACATGATAGTATGTTAAATGGATTAAGAATGTATTATGTGAGAGAGGTCAAATAAAAAAGCATTATGTGAAATATGCTCATATTCTGCTGATATTGTATGAAAGTGTGTATATCAAGTTACTTGATTTAGAAGAAATAGGCAACTACACTCCTACAAAATGGGGCTTTTAAAGGGCTTTTTAGTAAAGACAATGGTTGTATTTAGAGCCACAGCAAACTCAAAGAACTTGGAGCATGGATGGTTATGTACCTGGTTAAAAGGTCCTTCAAAGAAATCCTGTAAATGGTTTTATAGCACCAAAGAAAACTGTAAATGGTTCCACTATTATTACAAATCAAAGATCCTTTTTCAGGATTACATAGGGCCCTTTTTTGCTAAGAGTGTACAAGTGGTTGTTCTATGGCACCTTTGTAGGTTCCTTTTAGGGTTAACAGGACCAGGTGGTCCAAGGTCAAGCTCCACCCCTTGGTCCAAATTATCTTATCTCTGGATGTGCTGAAGCACTAACCAATAAAACTACACAGTGTAAATGTACATGTGCTTATGCCACTGGTCAATAACCCTACTCCTGGACATCTACCTTTTAGCTTCAACTATAATCTACCTCCATCTTATCCATCAAATTACAGCCGTTACAAGTCGACTAGCTGATTAAGGTGTGTTAGGTTTGAGTTGGAGTGGAAACCTGGAACAAGGTTTATCTCCGGGGTTGGTGAACACTGGCTTACACAAACCCATAGAACATCATCGTATACCTGGTTTTGATACAGTCATCCTGTTCATCCATTATACTGTACATCCAAAAGTTTGTAGACACCTGCTCATCCAGCATTTCTTCTGAAATGAAGGGCACTAATAGAGAGTTTGTTCTGGATCACAAGCGCCACTCTAACACATCCCAAAGGAATTGTCTGGAGCTCCATCGCTCCAGAGATCATAGATCTACTGCTCCACAGCACACTATTAGGGGGCTTTATAGCCCTGTAACTGACGCTTGACAGGCTCATGTGCATCTGCTCCATAGCGTCCCATTCTACTGGCTGTGCATCTCTGTAGAGATTACACAAGCTGTGTGTGCACAATTGAATGCCTGTGTCAGCAATAGGTGCACCTTAAAGTCGCTGAATGCACTAATTAGAGGGGGTGTCTGGATCCGTTTGGACATATAGTGTACACTCATGTCTTGGTATCTACTCTGGAGTCATTATTTTGGAAGGCGGACAGGCAGCAGATGGATGTAATGAGCCGTGAATTCTCCATAGAATTATCTTGCAACTTTCAGCAGGATAAGACGGATATGATGAGGTGAAACATCAACAACACTTGATTTGCTTTGTGCTCCTTCAAGATACATCATCTTCAGAGAGAGAGAGAGAGAGAGAGAGAGAGAGAGAGAGAGAGAGAGAGCGAGAGAGAGAGAGAGAGAGGAGAAATAATAGAGTAATAGAAACCGTGGCACATTACTTCTGATTCATAAAATAGTGTGATTGTTGCTTATTCTCATTTCAGGCCAAATTCCTCTTGCACTTTCATCCAAGCGTGACCTTTATGGAGTTTTCTCGCGCTCCCGCGCTTTTGGAAAGGTCATCAGGCTTGTTTGTTTGAAATCAGATGTTTACATTAGTGTGGCCTTTAAACTCATTCCAGCAGTGGTGATCATGTTACTCTCGCCTTTACAGCGTTCTGCCATTCAGTCAGCACTTCCATCCATCCATCTGTCCTTCTTTCTATCTACATGGGCTGCTATCCCACATAAAAAGTTGGCCTTGTCTTACCCTTAATTGGTCTGTCAATGGTATATCACTGTTGGAAATACATTTTAGTGGACTGTGTAAAACCAAACCCTAATACATTTTCAAAATTTTCTCCTAGAAATCATATTAAAATGAGAAGAATACACTGTTTATTAAAATGTGTCATTTGTGGCATTCTTTCTTTCCTACAGACTACTGCAGTACCTACTTCACCATGGGTTCTGTTTTTTTGCAATGCATGGTTTTTAAATGTACAGATAACCTACATATGCAGAAGGGGAGTGCTTTTATTGTTTACAGGTTATTCATATATTTTTAAAAAAAACAATTGTAACACTTCCAACTGCTCATTTAAACTTGGGCTTTTCAATCGAACAGCATTTTTTAATCTAACTTTTCTTGGACAGACAGAAAGTAAAATATAAAAATAGACATTCTGGCAGCAAAGGTATCGGATAATGTCTGTGATAAACAGTAACCCCTGCCTAAATGATAAACAGTAACCCCTGCCTAAATTAAAAACAGTAACCCCTGCCTTTTTACACTTGTTTTTTTATATGTCCAAAAGTTAGTAGACACCTGTTCCTCCAACGTTTTTTTTTTTTCCAAAATCAAGGGTATCAAAAGGGAGTTTAGCCTCCTTAACTGCAGTTACAGCATCAACTTCTTTAGGAAGGCTTTACACTAAATGTTAGAACATTGCTGTGTAAATGTGATGGAATTAATTAGTGAGGCCATGTACTGGTGTTTCATGATCAACTCCAACTCACCCTAAAGGTATTAGATATATAGATCTTGATCACTCCAGGGAGGTCCACTGGTCCACAGCCCAATGCGGGGCTTTTTACCCCTTTGGTCAATGGCAATGCAATGGTGACCTTTGTTCATGTTTAGCTTCTTCAGGGCATCTTATTTTATGGGCTGTACCTTTCTATGAAGATTATACAAGCTGTGTGTGTGTGTAATTGAAGGTCTGTGTCTATCTATCTGTCTGTCTGACTGTCTATCTATCTATGTAATCCCTCACGCTCCATTGTTTTTTAGAAATGTCAAAGTATCAAGACTGTGTGATGGTGTTTATGTGCTAACAGTTTTCAGTCTGTGTGTGTGTGTGTGTGTGTGTGTTGTTAGAGCTCAGTGTGAGTGTGTGTGCTAACACTACGTTAGCACCTTGTTCTCATTCCCCTCAGTAACACTAGCTCAGTTTGGATGCCCTGCGCCTTTTAGCACTCTCACTTCTCCTCTTCTGTCTTCTTTTCTTTTTTTGTCCACCGACACTGTCAGAGTATGAAAGCAGCTGAGATGCCAGCAGCTGAGTTGTAGCTGAACTTTGTTTTCAGAACCACTTATGAAAAGCATAGAACCTACTTTAATTAGAGTGTAATTTATATTACTATTTCTTTAAGATTAAAGGATCTTTCTCAATTTATGTAAATATATGCAGATGGGTCCTAGTCCTACCATTACTGATATGCTTGACTTTTTATTTAATAATTCATGTTTTTTTATATAGCTTCATCGTGAGCTGCAGGTATGCTGTCGTTATTTGGCTTCTTTGGAGCACTCTACTTTGCTTGTGATGGAAGTGGAATAAATGAGGGTATACTGTATACAAACACTCTTGGTGAGGCAAGTGATTGCCTCTGTACTGAAGGTGTGTGTGAGTGTGTGTGTGTGTGTGTGTATGTGTGTTTGTGTGTGGGTAGTTGTAATCCCAAATCTCAACACAGATAAGACAGGTTTGCTGGGCCAGGAGAAAAAACTGCACAGCTGACTCTCTCTGAAATATTGACAATTGATTTTGAGAGCAGATAGTGAGAGTACTTTCTTTCTAATGACAGCTTTTGTAGTATTTTTAGATTTTCAGGATTTATATCTGCAATTAAGTAATAGTGTTCTCTGTCTATCTATCTATCTATCTATCTATCTGTCCGTCCGTCCGTCCGTCCGTCTATTTATCTATCTATCTATCTATCTATCTATCTATCTATCTATCTATCTATCTATCTATCTATCTATCCATCCATCCATCCATTCATCCATCTATCTATCTATCTATCTATATGTCTGTCTATCTATCTATCTATCTGTCTGTCTATCTATCTATCTGTCTGTCTGTCCGTCCGTCCATCCGTCCGTCCGTCCGTCCATCTATCCATCTATCTATCTATCTGTCTATATGTCTTTCTGTCTGTCAGTCAAAGTTCCATATGTTTACATGTTTTGTATTTGATGTATTATGCATCTTTATTTTGATAATCATGATCATGAGTGTGTTATAAAAACCCACTCCCCTATGGTGATTTACTGTATCTATACACTTTCCCTTATTTTTGTCACAGATGGTTCACAGTGTGACATGTTTCACTTGATTGTACAACAGCACCCCCAGTTTTGGAGGATGACTGGTGCATACACACACACACTTCCTCTAATACATATAAAGTCTTTCTCTGTCTTTAGCATTCAGCACTGGCTTCCACTGCAATGTTAAGCACAGCTTTCAGTGGGGCCTTTTCTGGGAGCAGCAGCAAGGTTAATCTGAATTAATTTGTGTTATTGATATTTTACCTGTTCTTTTCTGCTCTTAAATGAATCAAATAGAAATGTGCAGTTTCAAATAAAGAGATTACAAGGACAATTGTATTACGTATATTACAAATGTGCAGTAAGAGCATTACAGCATTTGTCCACATTCCGAAGACACTGGGGCTGCAGATTAAAGTTGAATTTGAATGGGGAATTGAGGCCAGTAATCTAGCTGTTTTTCTGGTCCTAATCTGGAGTGGAGGATGTCATTTGCAGAGGCTCTTTTTGGTAAAAGGTTTGGTTTGTGGATGCACAGACTGCTCTAGACCCAAATGTTCATAACATGGCAAAGAGCACAACAATAGCCAGATTCTTTCAAAGACCACTTTACTGGAGTTGAGTTGACCATGGGACTGGACATACACACAATATGGAAAAAGTATCGGGACACCTGCTAATTTATTATTTCTTCAGAAATCAAGAGAATTTAAAAAAGACTTGATCCTGTCTTTGTTAGAGTAACTGTCTCTACTGTCCACTCTACTGGGTCTCTATCCCACACCTGCCATTGGGCATGGTGTCAGTAGGTTCAAGCTGTGTTTGGTTAATGCCATAAATGTCAAAACTCGATCACAAAATGAGGAAAAATTACCTCTATGATAATGGTTTCTGCTAACACATATGTTATTCTAATAGTATGTCAGCCTATAGTGGAGCTTCAGTGGATGCCACGAGTGCTGTGCAGTGAACACTTGACCAACTATGCAGGCAAATCTCAAGAATATACTATTATTTGTAAAATAGAAAGCATTATGGTAAACAACAAATATATGTATATATTATAGTTTAATCAATAGCCTTTTATTTTATTTACTTTTTCAGGCCAGCTTCTGAAGTGCTAACCAATGGGAGCGATAGCTTAGCTGTATAGGCCAAGCTACCAGTGGGGGAACTTATTCTCATTGGGCAGTTTTCAAATGGGATTTCTGTAGGGCTGTAATACTTACGCAGTTAAGACACAAGCATGAGTTTATTTTTTAGTTTTCAGAAAGGCCTAGAAAGAAGTTTTCCTCTGGTAAATGGGCTCTGTTCTGAATGGCTGCCCTGTATTGCGCCTAATTCCAAAAGCAGTCTGGGCTGAAACACTCCTTATAACTAAGAGGCTAATCTATTGTAAGCTTAATAGGTGGATGTGTAAATGTTTTCAAAAAAATATTATTTAAAAAGAAACTCTTTTGGCATGAGCCATGGAGTGAAAACAGCAGGAAGCATTTGTTTTCCATGATATAGGGCCCTAGTGTTCAGTGTCCAGGGTATGAGTATGGCTAGGAGCTTCTGTACAGATATATTTCCATAGCGAATTCTCTCATTTCTGTAATATCAGGTGGTGCTAAAATTGTCCACTTCTGGTAGAAGCTCCCACCTTCCCTACCCATAATCCTCCTCTCTCCCTGAGGGGTTAAGCTTCCACCGATTCCACACTGCTGCATGCAAAGACAGCGTCAGCAGGAGATGAGCTCCAACATAAAGCCACGCTGCTCACACTACAGTGACCACACAGAGAGGAGAAAAGAAAAGAATGGGCGTCTCTGAATGAATGCCTGCGTACAACACACATCTGCATCTGCAGCTCTGGCTGCTGAAAAGGATGTGTCTGAACAGGGCCTTGTAGAGGTCCTCTAGTCAAAATGAATGTTATTGATGCAGCTAAGGAGGGGTGACTGTATGTGGGGTGTGTTTGAGAGCGTGTGTGAGAGAGAGAGAGAGAGAGAGGGAGAGGGAGAGAGAGACTGTAATGGGATTGGATGTAGATCTAATACTCCAGGCTCTGGTGGTGATAATAGTTTAATCAGCTTCTCTGGTGCTGAACTGTGACTGTACTGCACTCAGCTGCCCTCCACTCACACACCTATCTTTAGCCTTCTTTTCACAGCCCTTCCTGTTCTTTTCCTTTACTTTCCGTCATTCTCACTATAAAAAACGGACTTCTCATCCTTCTCGACTTTCTGCTCAGGTTGCCTATTTGTCCTTACCTCAGCGTGTTTCTTTCTGTGGGCCTCCTCGCAGAGCTCCACTGCAGGGCTCCTTTTCAAATGTGTAAATGGGAAACAGCCAGATGCTCACATAAGAAGAATAGGAAAGAAATGCATTTCCACAACCACACACACAGAGTCATGGGTCATTCACAGAAAGTAGCCTCACATCCTTAAACCCTAAAGTGTCCATATGCAGATCTTATTTTTGGAACTACCATAACATACACCATATGTCCAAATGGGGTGCACACACCTTCTAATGAACGCATTCAGCTACTTTAAGTTGCACATAATAAGCTAGAGGGGTATGAAGCCCCCAGCGTTGAGCTGTGGAGCAGTGGAACTGTGTTCTCTGGAATGATGAATGGTGCCCCGTCCAATACTTTTGTGATGAGTTGCGTAGTTGGGATGGTGATTACACAACATCCTGACCTCACTAACACTCTTGTCACTGAATGCAATCAAATCCTTGCAGCAATGCTCCAAACCTAGTAGAAAGCCACCCATGCACAGTAGAGACAGTTACTCAACAAACAACAACAAAAAAAAAACAATACATGAGCAGGTGTCCCAATACTTTTGTCCATATAGTGTATTTTTCTATTTTAACATTTTCATGCATTTTTTATTTTACTTCTTAATGCAGTCTGTCCAAATACTGTACCTGTTACCCTGTTTGCTTTGTAAAATATATATTCACAATAAAACTCTGCTGCTTTTCCTTTTACATACAAGTCAAATATTATAGCATAGTTTTAACACTGTAACCATAACACTCTAATTATTATAAGTCTCATCAAATAGTGTTGCTGTCCTTGCATTGTGTCCTCTGGTTAGCTTTTAGCCTTGCCCTCACTTACTTCCCCAGATATGGCTTTCTCTAGTTTTACTGGGAAATAAATATACTGGTATTTTACTTTCTGATGCGTGTTTAGCTCCAGTTTGATAGTCAACTGAGGTAGTCCAGGATGGTATCGAGTCAGCGGATGATGAAGAGACAAGAAGGCAAATGGGTTGCATTAGCGTTTAGCCTATTGTGTATCCCTGTTTGCATCCACAGCTTTTGCTTAGTCACATGGCTTGTTTGGGCTCCCCTTCTGCGAACTACTGGCACAAGAAAAGCTGTGATCGTTAGCCCTGGTTCATGTAGCAACCTGTTGATAGCAGAGTCTGTAGGTCATGTGCTGCTCTCTAGTATCAACAAAACAATTTTCTCGATGACACATTGCTGCCACGTTTTCCATCGTTTCGCCAGCCTTGACTAGTGGGTTGGGTGTGTGAAAATTCTGGGGGTGCAAATATAGTTGTTGATACTGTAAATGTAACAGTAAATGGTACTGTAAATATAATAGTTGAGACTCGGATCACTCGGACACTGGGTTTGTTTTCAACTCCTGTTTTGGTTATGACACATTTTCTTCTAAAGGAGTAGACAACAGTGCTTGAGGTTCATGGTATGTCACTTTCAATGTACCAAACAAAATGAATCATAATTCATTGATGATTAGAAACTATACTGTTTGTCATTCTCAAACTGTATAGAGCCTCTTAAATGAAACAACATTAATTACATTTATTGTATCAATGTTATGTTTACATTTCTTAAAATTCTCATTTTTATATTTTAAAAGGTCAGATAGGGAGCACTGACCTCCCCAGGTCATCTTGGGGAAGTTCTTTCCATCTCTCCACACATATCCCCCTCCAAACGAACTCTAAAGCAGAATACTAGAATACTAAAGCAGATAATAGCTAAAGCATTGACTCTGCATATAGATGGGAGAGACCACACAAATCTTCACACACACAATTATGAAGATGATTGCTTGTACATTCTCATTTACATAGTAGCCTTTATGTGCTTATGTGTTTTTACGTATTTTTGTCCGTGTTCTTCATGCCATACCATACCTCTTTCTGGTCAGTCTTTAAATAAGGAATAACAACAGTCTGCAGGCCTGCAAGGAGTTGTAGTTCTTTGTCGTTAATTAGCATTTAGTTGAGGCCTGATGGCTGAAGATATTTTACTTTGCTACTGCTAAAACTAGAGCTGGTGTTGTTATCATTATTCCAGTGCTGTTGGTCACAGTCTTCAGAGCCGCGTTTGGCCTAGTTAGTCCTTACTGCCGGGCATTACTGATTCACACTGTTTTACACAGGTCTGAGAGAAAGAGAGAGAGCGAGTGAGAGAGGGTGGGAGAGAGAGCTGTTCTTAATACAATTGCATGCACATACACACAAATTTACATTCTATTTATGGTGACTACATTTGGCCAACAAGTAGATGTTCCTTATTACACATAAAAAGAATTCCACCAGTGCACCAGTGCCACTATTAGAGAGCTTAATAATTTAAATGTATTTTGTTTAGATGGTTTGTGGACTGATTAGATTTCCTTCAGTAGCCTTTTTCATATTTTAATATGCTAATGTTTAGAGACCCCCTTCATTTAGTTCATTTCCTTTTCAAAACCACCATTCAGTTTTTCTACACCAACATATATTACATAATATATATACCAGAATAACACACAGCCTCCTCAACAGCTAATCTAATATCAGATGTTTCAGTATTTAGCGAATTCACCCTTTACCTTCATTACAGCTTCCATTATTTTCAGAGACTCGCTTTCAGTCTTTTCAGTCATCCCAAACACATTCAGTGATGTCGAGGTCTGCTCTCAGGGCCAGTCACTCTACTGTTTTAACAGCTGCTTTGACTTGATCTTTTTGTCTGTTTTCTTTTCTCAGTAAGAGCATCTTGATCAGTTCCACATTAATTTTTTCCTCTCTCCCAAAGACGGATGCTTTAAGAGCAACTTATTCAATGGGGGCAGTTTTAGGGGTCTACCAGCTGTACCAGGCGTAGGCTAGATGGGTATAAAGTCATTCACTGAACACAGCCTCATACTTCTATCCCCCTAACCCCTAAAGTGTCTAAATGTAGACCTCATTTGTAGAACTACATAACATTCATTATTTATGTCTAAATGTTTGTTTACACCCCTTCTAATGAACGCATTCGGCTACTTTAAGTTGCACCCACATAGCTTGTCTAGTTGTTTTAGAAAGGTACTGACAATAGAATAGGACTCTCTGGAACAGATGACCATGAACCTACTGGCACCATGCGTAATGCCTGGCATGTTAGTTAGCGGTGTTCCGCTAAAATCAACATGAGTATAGGTCAAAGGATGAGTCAATCCTGGAGTGTGGATATGTGAATGTGTGTGTGTGTGTGTTCATGCACTGGTGCATGGTGAATTCTCTTGTTATTTGGTTTCAGCTGGCTCTAAGTCATAACAGCCTCTCATAGATTTTTAATCGCCTCTCTTCCCTCCATAGAAAATGCGTTTGCGTTGCATTTCCGTAACGAAGAGGGTAGTGAGCTTTGTCTGCTTTGTTCCTCAGATAATAGAGCGTGCCTCTTAGGCATTAAATTTTCAATCAGTGTCAAACATGGAGGTATTGATCCTTGGCCTATAATGGATGCTATTCAGTAGTGTTAATATGCCCTCTGCTGAATGCAGGCCTGGGAGGCTGGCATGATGACTTAGTTGAAGAAGACTAGTACAGGAAAAGGCTATACTGTTAATACAATGTGACTAGGGGGAAAGGACGAAATGAATTAATCAACTAAAACTAGTTGACAACGAATGTAATAGTTGATTAGTTGGTTATGTCATCACACGTTTCTCAGGCTAACTAGGAACAGTATAAAGCGCATATGAACCATGGATTAAAAGCCAAAGTTTATTTATAACAGTGTAAAACATAGTTTTCCTGTCGCTGTTATTTTTTACAGTAGTAATCCCCTCAATCTGGATGCAGAGCTGCAGTGGAAACATACAGACTGAACAGCTGTCTGTCACATGAACGAAGTGTGTGGATAAAACAGCAGACCGTCTGTATTACAAGGCAACATGACCACACATCTGCATCACTCTGGTGTGTAAGAGGAGAGAGGAGTTCTATTAGTGTGAGCCATAGGAGTGTCAAATGGACACAAGCTGGGTGTAAAAAGGAGATGTTACAAATGAGGCAACTGGTGACTGTTTGAAATATGAATGGAATTTCTCGTAACATTCAATGTGGCATCTGTTTCCTGCATAAAGTCCCACCTTTCAACAGAAGCTGCCTATCAGCTTGCTGGTTATGGATACAGTTCTGCCCTTAAACAGAAAGCTGTTTGTTTCAATAATCAATAGATTCATCGGCAAAATAATTGTTTGTTGTGACAAAGTTTCATTTACAGAATATCTGAGATCTATTTGAATAGCTATTCAGTCTATAGTATTGGGGTGTACAGAGACTACATCAAACTAGATGTGCCTTCAAACAACAAGGCTCATTTGTTGAACAATAGATGCTGTTTTCCCAGCTGTTCTAAACTAATAGGCCTGTAATATAGAAAGAAAAAAAACACATCAGTCTACCCCCACGGGGTCTCTCCTGACTAGATGCTGCCTCCACATTAGCACATCACTCTCTTTTCACTTCACTTCAACCTCTAGGTCTCTATCCATCTGTCTCAGCCCAATGTTTCGCCAGTTGCTTGGCTTTCTCCACTCCATCCCAGGAGAGAGAATGCAGAGAGTGTTTCTCTTAATTTGGCAAAATAAGTGAGAGATAAGTAAGATATATCTACATGGACAAAAGTATTGGGACATCTGCTCATCCATCGTTTCTTCTGAAATCAATGATATTTAAAAAAGAGTTTATCCTGCTCTACTGTCCAGGGAAGAAGGCTTTCTACTAGATCTTGGATCATTGCTGGGAGGATTTGATTGCAATCAGTGACAAGAGTGTTAGTGAGGTAGGGTGTTGGATGATCACCATCCCACCTCATCCCCAGAACACACCAGTTCCACTGCTCCAGAGCTCAATGCTGAAGGGGCTTTATACCACTCTAGCCCACACCTAGCATTAGGCATGGTGCCAATAGATTAATGTTTTTCTGCTACAGAGACTCATATTCTATACCTAAACATACATCTGCTCTTACCATCTTGTGGAGAGGAAACGTGGTTATGAAGCCTGTGTCAGGGGCTTGTGAGGCTGTCAAGTAAGACTTTAGCCTTAGAGGCTCAAGTCCCCAACGCATATGCTTTACTGGAGCTTTTTTAACCGAGACATTTTTCTTTTCATTTTCCAAGGATATTTGGGTGATGGTTTTTCCCCTCCACAAAATGGTAAGAGCAGATGTATGGATGTTTGGGTGGATGTTTTAAATTTAGCACCTTTAATCACAGACAAAGGTCATTTTCTTTTGAAGGCAGTGGATATAAGTCACATGGTGCCTCAACACACTCCCATCTTTTTGTGTTGAAATTCTCCTCTTCTTCCAATTATTGTGACACCCTCTAACTGAACACATTATACTACACATTTTGTATGTTTAGTATCGCTGTGGCTGTAATCTACATCAGCCCATGTAATGTATTTATGTCCATGTTAATTAAATTAATGCAATTCATCAAGAGACAGACTATACTGAATAATGCAATTAACAGCCATTTCACTCTAAGATCAATAATGACCATGAGTACTAGTACTACTAGTGCAGTATAATTTGTATTTATCATAGAAAGCGGTTTTAGCTGTAGTTTAGATATTGATTATATTATATGATAAAAGTGTATCACTGTGTCTTCTGGTGTTATAATGCTAATGTGTGAGGCGGACTCACGTGTGCCATGAGAAGTGAGGCGATATGTTAGATGCCTTTTCCTCATCGCCTGCTGCCTCAGCCACACTGCAGCGGCTCGGGTGCTGAATCAACTCTTACATAACACACACAGTCTCATAAACATTTTGATTGTCTATTTTTGGCATGCCCTCCCCTTCTAACAGACCCTACATTTCTTGTAATACACCCCCCCCTCCTGCTACACATACACTTACACACCATCACCAACAAGAAATCCATGCTGATAAAAGACGTGTGAACGGTTCGGACTGCATGTATAGATCATTACTTACTGTATTCCATTTATACAAGCACAACAGCTGACCTAAACAACTGCAGGAGAGACATTTTTAAATGTGGGTAAAAGTACACATACACATTCTTGCACATACTTGAACTTATTTAATTTCCTTGAGTAATAAGGTTGATATGAAGCCATGGCCTAATGGGTAGAGAAGCATGGGGCCAGAAAGTCAATGATTTGATTCCCTGGATCAGTCCGGCTAAGGTATCAATAAGTAAGACATCTATCCCTCAATTGCTTCCAGGGTGCTAAGCTGCTCATAAGTGCCAACTATTGCAGGACACTGGGTCGTTTGCGCCCTCTCTAAAACTAAAGAACTTCATAGGCTCATAGGCTTCCCCAACTAGCTGTGTGCCCCGCTGCTGGCTACACCCATCAGACTGGAGGAAAGCTTAGTGCTAGAAACACCCTATCTGCAAGCGGGGTACTGTCTTAACCCTTCACTTGATCTCGTCCATCTTCATGCCATCCCACTTCTGACAACCCTGTGGCGTTAACCACTACATTGAAGGCACAGGAAGCAGGTTGTCACAGTCATGCAAAAAATATATACATATAAAAATATAAATATAATTTTTTTTTGCTGTTATTACTTTTTGACAATTCACAGTGACAATAGGTGCACATATAAGAAAGCTTCACACAAGTCGATTAATGAATCAAGGAGTAAATGATTCATTCAGCAGTATAGTCCCCATCACAGTCCCCATCACAGAGACCAAATAGCAAAACATACAAAAACGGCTATAACACACAAAAGCAGACATGAAGCCCCTGCTTACAGTACCCCAGCATCCCCCACAACCCTGTTCTGAAATAACTAATGAGCTTCTTATATGAGAAAGTAATATCTGATCTAATCTGGTCACACAAGATGCAATTTAGTGAAAAGTTTAAACAGAATCTGGCCAAAGTGGATCCATATACTAACCGGGTATGAAATGCATGGTGATGCGAGGTGTAAACAGCCTCTGTGTCTGCAGTAGTCTGATGTAGCGTGGCTGTGTGAATTTGTGATTTGTGAAAGACAGACATAAAAAAAAGCATATTTTATATGGTGTGTGTGGCTTAAGGCTGAATGAATCCCACTCAGAGATAATTGGCTGTATTAACCATTCCTCATATGTCAGTGCAGAATTCATCTGCACCTCTTTCTCTCTCACACACATCACACACACACACACACACACACACACACACTAACCCAATGTTAGGACTTGGGGTCATATGTCACAAAGTGTCACATGGGTCATTCTCACATAACAGCCTCAAACCCTGTCCATAAATCTAAATTCCGTCAGGTATTGATACACACACTGGGTCTTATCACTCTATCACTCTATATACACTACTGCTGAGCTCCTTAGTCAAACACTTCTCCATGCTATAATGCACAATTACTGTTTGGTGAAGTCACAACAGTTCAAGAGGCTTTTATAACAAATTCCACCTGTGTACAAGTGGAGTCAAATTACGTTCCTTCAGATTATGGTGCAACATGGAACTAAGCAATATAATACACACTACAGGTGCAATGTATAAACATAAATATGCAAACATATTCATACAATAAATATGACAATTAGACACAATAAACAGATAGGACAGTGCAGTGCCGACACAGCACTCTGTGCTGAATGTGCGTGGTTTACATAATCAGCTTATAACATATGTGGACACAATAGTAACTGAGGTAGAAGAATACAGTACTGCTATTTATACAGTTTATACTTCTGTTTATACAGTTCTGCTGCACTTCTGTTTGCATATTGGGAAGTTAACATATTGTTAATAAAATATACAAAGAGAAAAATAGAGAGAGAAAGAGACTTGTCACATGATTTCAGGTCAATTTAAGACTTCATTTCTTTTAATATTGTATATATATATATATGAAATAAAGATGCCTGAAATAAATCAATTGTCTGTCTATTTTGTGGATAGTTTTAATTTATTGACTTCATGTTATTATTATTTTTTTAGCTTGGGTATTTTTATTTCCTGATTTTAGGCAAGTATTTTGTTTTCATTGATTTTTTAAGTTTAGATCATTTGTTTTCATCATTTCATTGATTTTATTGAGTTTTAATTTGCTGATTTCAGGTCCTCAGTTTCAGGTTTTTATTTTACAGTATTTTTTATTCATTGATAAGTTATTTGCTTATTTCTTGATTTCAGTTTTTTTTATTATTATTATTGTAGGTTGTTTTAAGAAATGAGAACGGACAAAGTCAGAAGGTCACTGAGGGTGTAAACTGTAAAACAGGAGTTTTTATTTCACATCTACTTACTCTAAATAGCTGTGGTGTGGTAAGGCTTTATACATTGCACTGAGAATTTTCCGTCTGAGTCTGTGTTGCTCTCCAGTAGCACATGTACAGGCTTACGGAGCATTAATCTTATCGTAAAACAGACTGATGATCAATACGTAGACAAGAGCTACTAAAAGAGAAAATATATGTCCGCTGCTGCTGGTTGCAGGAGGGAGTGTGAGAAACTGGGTGTTGATTGCGGGATGAGGTGTAGAACATATGTTAAAAAAAGACTGAATAGCTAAAAGGTGTGTGTATGTGTGTGTTTAGTGGAATGTTATCACATGGGCAGTGATGCCGGACAGGCCTTGAGGAAGTAGAAGTGATAAGCCCTTCTGCCCATTTCTCGTATACATTAGGGTGCTAATTAAAGCTGCTGGAACTGAACTGCTTTAATGCTCTTGAGAGCCGTTGTTTTTGATGGATGGAGGAAAAATCAATAACTCACCTCACTGTCTTCTCATTGCTCTTCTAGATCCTTCCTCAGCTTCTAAGACAAGCTTTAAAAACAATGTGTAGTAGTAATACTAAAATTTCTACTGCAGACATCTGCCTTAGGTCGTGTTTGGGTTTGCAAATTTCTTTATTAGATTGATGATAGATTAAATCAATGTAGACGAAGAAGAGGCCACAACAATCTAAAAATATTATTAATTCACAACCACATATGAGTGATCAAGATATTAAACTGAATGCAGGGAATTAGAATTCATGCTATTAAACAGTATTGTTGATGCTGCTGAGTTTAAGTCAGCTTTTAGCTTTTAGAATGATGTAGGAGAGCATCCCCACCGAGTAGAGGAGAAAAATACTTTAGACTTATTTTCTCAAATGCCTGCCTTAACCTCTCAAAATAGTTACTTATTACTTATTAATGTTTTACTTAAAATCTCAAAATAATGACTTATTGTATTAAACTTGTGACATTTTCTCAAATGTTTAACTCAATATTGTGACTTATTGTGTCAAACTTTTGACTTTTAATAATTATTATTTTCTCAAACATTTGACTTTGGATGTCCAGCTTTAGGTACTTCTCTAGGATGGCTTTAAACAATGGGATCCATATGGAATCCATACTGAAAATGAGTTATTTGACCCTTAAACATAGTGAAACCCATTTGGTTTCAAAAAGAAGCATGCTAAAAAGACTTATTTCATTCAGCCATATAAGTGAGGACAACAACTGCGTTGGATAATTAGTTCTGGATCCCAAACACCACTCCAGCTCACCCCAAAGGTATTTTGTCATCACTCTAGAGAATGCAGTTCCACAGCCCAAGGTTGGTGGGCTTTATACCCCTGTAGCCGATACTTGGCATTTGGCATGGTGACTTTAGGCTTGTGTGTCGCTTTTAGCAATGAGAGCGAGAGATTGAGAGAGAGAGAGAGAGAGAGAGAGAGAGAGAGAGATTCTGAAAATGTGAAGGACCTTTTGCTTTATCCCACTGGCAGGAAGATTCTATTAAGATAACTCAAACTTCATAAAAGTGCAAAAATCTAATAAATGCCAAATAAAGCATTACCTTCTTTGTCTGAGATGGGCCAGACTCAAAGACCCTACAGCTAATTATAGCAATAAAAAGAATACAAGACACATGTACACCTGCACACACACACACACACACACACACACACACACACACACACACATACACACACACACACAGTTCACACAACTGTGGCTGCAATGATTGAGGGCAGCTGGGTACAGATGCAGGAGGCACAATTACTGAAGGCAAGTCCAAGAATAACAACCCAATGTCAAACAGCAGAAGACAGGCTACTGCAGGTTAGGCTATACTCAGAAATGATGGAAACAAACAGGCAACAGTCAATAATGGGAGACACAAACTGAATACAGTGATTCAGAATGATAGCGAGAGACTTTAGAGACAGTGGAAGAGACACAGCAAGGAAACATAAGCCTCAATACACTGCTTTTGAAAAAAAAAACATTTGAATTTGTTGTGTTTTCTGCGGATACCTGTCAAACGCTCCAGTATCCATTTCTGAACACTACAGGAGAGAGAGAGAGAGAAATGGAGAGGGAGACACATAATATTTATGAGAAGACTATAATAGCTGCAAGTCTACTGAAGATAGTGAGACAGCAAGATAGAAAGAGAGACGGAGGATAAGGAGCGTGTGTTTTTGTGAGAGTGTGTGAATGTGTGGGGAAACCGAAAGGGGAGGGGGATCAGGATGGAGTGAATGAGGACTTCAAAGAGTAAGAATAGGATCAGTTCAGCCCTGATCTTCAACCTGAGGCCAAACAGAGACAAGCCCAGACTGAGGCAGGGTTTTACACACACTCACACATACACATACACACACACACAGCTCATCCTGTGGGTCACACACGCATAAAGCTCTGGGGTACTGCTTTAACTTTCAGTTAATAAATGACTAGAATCAATACAAGAAGCAATACCGCAACCAAAAGGCTGTTTACATCCAAAGTCAGTAATAAATAGTTTAATTTGCTTCATAATAAGTCTGTCTTTATTTTGTTATACTATTTACATTAGCAATAATGTTAATTTTTAAAAGACATCTTGTGGAATTTAGCATGAAACTAGTGCCATGCTAAAATAGGCACTGCTGCAGCTGTGCATTTACATTTGGAGCCGGGAGCTGGACACTGGGAGCTTGAAACCGTTTGTAAAAGATATTTAGGTAAGATGTTCACCTTGTTTATTGCTGCTTTACAGAGTTCCTCAGTAATGATGTGGCTCATTTAAAGTACAATGCTGCTGTGAAATGTAACAGGGTGACCATTTGTCCTCTTTTGCCTGGACAGGTCATCTTTAGGCATTTGAAAAATATCGTGTAAAATAATCAGGGTCTCTCATTTATTTCACGTCTGTGTGTTTGTACAGTTGCCACACGCGGTGTGTGCGGATTTCTACAGCTTTGAGCCTCACCTTCCCAGCCCCACTATTGCTCTACATGCCCCGCCTTTTTACCATCACTATTGATCTACATGCCCCGCCTTTTTACCATCACTATTGCTCTACATGCCCCGCCTTTTTACCATCACTATTGATCTACATGCCCCGCCTTTTTACCATCACTATTGCTCTACATGTCCCGCCTTTTACTATCACCATTGGTCTACATGTACCTGTATCTACATCAACCACTGGTTAAACTACTTTCCACCAAAGCCGATTGACCACAGCCTAAAATGTCTAAACGCAAATGTAAATAAACACAAGTCAGTTTGACTTTAATAGACATTTTAACATTTATACATTGCCATGAAAAAAAAAAAAAGTTTTTTTGTTTTTGCTTTTTACTTATTTTATTTTGGAATACATACGTTGAAAAGTATCATCTTTTTTAACGAGACTGCCCACTTTTCAGTGTAATTGCTGTAGATGGGGAAGCCCTCTCAATTGTGATGCTAGTGTGTGAGCTATACAACATTATGACTAGCGTCACAGACTGCAGTAGTACTTCTATATCATTAAGTTTTGGTTTGACACTAAAGGGATAAGATCAGTTCTATGAGAACATAATGTTACGCTGAGCCTTCTGGAAGTTCGAGATACACCATTTCTACTAGATACTATAGCATTGCTGTGAGGATTTGATTGCATTTAGCAAAAAGAGCATTAGTAAGGTCTAGATGGTAGATGATCACCACCCCACCTTATCCTCAACATCCCAATTCGTTTCAAAAATATCAGATGGGGCACCATCATTCCAGAGTACACAGCTCCACTGCTCCACAGCTCAATGCTAGGGGACTTTATTACACCTCTAGCCCACACCTGGCATTAGGCATGGTGCCAACAGATTCATGTTTATCTGCCCCAGTGAGTCCTATTCTATTAGTAATTCTTTTTTACAGGCAAATATATTACACAGGGCCTCACAAAAGGACAGTGGAGGCAATGTTAATGTATGACGTAGTATGTAGGTTAGTATAATGTCAGAAAAATAATTTTCAAAGCTTTGACTTGTAATTATGACTTGAAGGGACACTCTTCTAATAACTGATTCTAATAATTCTTGTAGCACATGATTTAGGAACAGGTTTAGCACAGGTTTAGGAAGCATGTGGCCACATAGAGCACTTCTACTTCTTCTCTACAGCCAAAACAGTGGAGCATATAAAGGACACACAGGGCACTTCTGTCAGGGCACTTTAGTCACAACAAACAAAACTTTTTTGTTTGAACAAATTCAGCAAATCATACACTAAAAGACAATGCCTTCAGCTTACGATGATTTGGGAGAAGACTGTGAGAGAGGGGGGAGAAGTCGGAGGAGTTTTGGGCTGAAGTTTGGGTGGCATGAGAATGAGAAATGACAGGGTTACAAGGGAGAAGACGAGGTGGTGGAGGGTTGCACAGGCTTGTTGTAGACACATGAACAAGGTATAGATGGAATTTATAGAACGTTGGATTATGGAGGAGGAGCATTTAGCGATTTCATATTTCCACTTTTCCACTTTCATTACACAGAGAATTTTTAATCACAGACTATGATTCACAGACTGCAATGACTGAGAATCTTGCAGGGTCTGCAAGATTGCAACTAGATTAGTTTTGAGATTATTTCCCATCATAGTGGTTGGTGTGGCGCAACAGATAACACCACTATTGGCCAGTGAGCTACCACAGCATGTGGGAGACTGGGGTTCAATTCCCGGTGTGGGTGACTATGCTGCACTACACCAATAAGAGTCCTTGGGCAAGACTCCTAACACTACATTGGCCCACCGCTGTAATACCAGTAACCTTGTAAGTCGCTCTGGATAAGAGCGTCTGCTAAATGCCGTAAATGTAAATGTAAATGCTCCTGAAGGAAATTTATTTTTTTATTTTTTTAAGAGAAACTGTTGGACAGTGGAGCACAAACCAAAGCAGCTATTGGCCACAGCTGCCCTTGTGTGTACAAAAGTTTGTTTCAAAAAATGCCAAAAATAGGCAAGGTTGGCTCCTGTTTTGGAGCTCACATATTGGTTATTCACAATGCCCACATTCCAATTTGCAAGAGCCATGACTAAAATATATATAACATGGTTGATTTTATCAGAACATCAAGACAGCTATCCTGACAAGCAATCGACATTGCTGGGGTGCGCTGCAAACCTAGCAAGACTCCAGTCTATTCCGACACAGGGAATTTGTCTGCAACAGTGAAATCGCTTGGAAAGTCGTTTGGTGTAAGGCCGGCATAAGGACACTTTCAAACAGTCAGTTAACACACACACACACACACACACACACACACACACACACTCACAAAGGAGGCATTCATTACCACTGGCCAGCCACAGGAGCTCCCTGAAGAGGGACTCATCCATCGAGTGACTCCCCTGGGACAGTACTCCTGGCTAGGGCAGAAACAGTCTCTGTGGGCCACTAACCCCCTCCACAGCAGCCTTACTACTGTTCAAACATGCTGGAGATAGCATACACATCAAAGAGGGCAAAGGGATACAACACACAGATGAAGTAGGTTACGGATTTAACCCCTTAAACCCTTAAAAAGTGTCCATATGTAGACCCCATTTATAAAACTACATAACATACACATAACATGTCTTAATCTTTATGGACACTCGTTGTACTGATTGCTTCTTTTAGCAATTTTAAGTTGCACCTATTACTGACACAGACGGCAAATGCACAGCTTGTCTATTCCTTGTAGAGGAGTATTGCAAATATAATACAACTTTCTGGAGCAGATAAACATGAACCTACTGGCCCCATGCTGCTTATGGGTATAAAGCAGCCCATCATTGAGCTGTGGAGCCGTGGAACTGTGTTCTCTGGAATGATGGTGTTCCACCCAATACTTTTGGGAAGAGTAGTCGAAAGCAAGCAGGGTCAAAACCAGGAAACAAAGCAACCAGCAAACAGAGTGGAAGAGACAAAGCAGAGGCTGAAAACAAAAAACAAAAAATAGGGTCAAACATGAGGCAATTGATAAAGCAAGATAACGCTCAGTATGCTTCGAGATACAGGGGCTGTACTTTGCAATGAGAATATGGTATTTATGACATGAATGTGCACAGGAACGCCACCACAAACTCCACAACAACACCACAACACCACAAACAAGTGTGACATTCTCTACATTTTCCGATAAACCCTGACTTTTCAAGTTGGGGGCGTGTAAGAAACACTGATAACTGTATAAATTGGCTATGTGTTTTTTTTTCTTTAGCAGCAACACAAACACTGCAGTCTATTTTTAAATTTTACTCTTTATTCTCATCCCCAAAAAAACATATTAGATCACTCAACTATAGCTCATAATTTGGTCTTTGTTTGATTTGTTTGCAGTAATTGTACATATACTTGCCCTTTGTTGGTAACAGAAAAACAGGGTATTTGTTGTATCTCTTGTTTCAAAACAACTTGAACAGAAATCATGGCGTATTTACCAGCTCCAAAACTGTAAGTATGAATCTCTGAGGTGAACTTGAAGAAAGCATTAAATACACAGTTGCACAGGTGAATATGATTAGAATCTGTGAAATATGTTGTGATTAGTTGGAGGAGTAATACATTTATCAGGTGCATTATGGGGGTCAGAGTCCAGAGATTCAACTAAGTCAGATTGAGGACAGGCAGGACTAGAAAGCATGACATAACATTGCTGTAACACAAAAACCTACTCTCCAAAACACCATCTTTACAGTAGATGGATAAAACCTCTTATAATTTAAATGGAAGACAATGTAAAATATTCCATTATTGGTCAACTCACATTCCTTGTTTTTTATATACATTCTGACATTTTAAACATGGCCAAAGAACGAGTCTGAATCCCCATAATGACGTTGAAGTCCCCGCTATGATGTAAAGCTGAGATATTTCACAGAGATGGTCATTAATAATCACCGGACTCTACAAGGAATCTTGGCCCAGTTTCCAAAAAGCATCTTAGTGTTAAGATCATTTTCACTGGTAGAGGAAGTATTTAATGTAAAACTAAAGAATCATCTTTTTGGTGATGCTTTCGTGAAACCCAACCCTTAGCAATCTAAATGCTCTGTGATTGCCTGTTTTACTAGCATTGACACTTCTTTGGCCCCCATGTTAAATGCCAAATCTAAATGAATTTATGATGCAATAAATATAACAGGCTCTTAAACAACTGACCAAGAGCAGCCAGTGACTTCAAATAAATGGGTTATAATTCCTGCATAGTTCACCCAGTATGGATGTACTTACTCTTAAATTCATGGCTGGCAGTTTTAAAGGGAAAGTCCACTGATTTTTTTAATGATCTGCACAAGTCCATGGCTACGATTTAAACATGCAGTCATACAGAACATTTTAACATGTGGAATGGTGCATTAAAAACCTGGTGGTATGATGTGCACAACACAGTTATAACCTTCTATACAAAAAAATATGTTTGATTTAATATGTAATATGTTGATTATAGAAAAATAGTGGTAAAAAAAATGTGAGGCCCATTTTTCCTCATAACGCTCTGCAAGCACCAATCCATCATGGCTGCATTTTAACCCCTTAGCACAGAAAGGTTCCTTTCACACTAAGGTGTGTTATTCAGTAGCTACAGGGACTTCTGTTCAAACTGGTGGGGCTATTCGTTGGTAATAGCTTATAATGACACTGGTTCAAATACACCAGTCACCACCTGCCTAATATTGAGTAGATCCTCTTGTGCCATCACAACACATCTGACCGTTCAAGCTATGAACTACACAAAACCTCTGAAGGCGGTTAATGGGGTATCTGGCACCAAGACATTAGCAGCAGACCTTTTAAGTCTTGTAAGTTATGAATTTGGGCCTCAATAGATTGCATCAATGAGCCTTATGTGCCCATGACCCTGTCACTGGTTCACCGGTTGTCCTTCTTTGGAGTGCTTTTGGCAGGTACCAACCGTTGCATGACAGAAAATCCTTTTGCTTGACCATTTGTCCTCTTTTTAACCCAAACCACAAGAACTGACTGTTCACTTGCTGCCTAATATACCCACCCCTGACAGATGCCCCTGTAGATAATGAGAAGATAATCAATGTGTTTCACTTCACCTAACCAGTAATTTTATGGCCGATGGGTGTATGTTTTGGCTAAATCTTCCTGTCATCTCTACTGTGAAAAATGTTGACCCTCTAAATTCATCTAGAATGCTGCATTCCATATTCAGTCACCCTTAAAGAGTTTGCTTACATCCTAAAGACTTAATAAAGAAGATTCAGTTTACAAATAATGGAATTTCCCTTTAATACGTCTCTCTGAACAATATGGTATTCATTGTAAAGTAGCTATCCACATTAAATCTTAAGTACCAGCTGTTAGGACTCTGCAATAGCCGTACACTGACACTATGATAAGCATTTAATCAGCAAAGTGAATTTTGATCATTAAGAATGTATTTCTGTATGAACTCTTCCAGCATCACTTCAAAGCTGTTCATATGCTGCCTGGTGGAATACACCAGAGAGAGAGAGAGAGAGAGAGAGCGGGAGGATGCGTCAGCCCAGGGGCTGATGGGTAGGAGTGTGTGGTGGCACCAGCTTCAGCTTTGCGTCATAGCAACCACTGTGAGGTTTCCCAAGCCTTTTTTAATCCACTCTCACTTGAGCGCAATAATTGAAATGGTAATTAGAAGAGAAAACACACTCACGTGCGACGGGTTCAGACTCACAATGGTACGCTATTTAGTCTGGTGTGTTAAGTGCCAAATGATTAGGCCTTACTGAGTGATTTGGAAGGGTGCTAGTAGGTGTGTGTCGGTGTCCTACTGACAAATAAAGAATTTACTTTGGGTCTAATTTCACTTGTAGAAGTTAATTATTATGTGCTCTGATCTCGTATGTGAATGTTAAGATGGTCTCACAGCTCTTATGTGTGTGTGTGTGAGAGACAGTGTGTAGATGGCCCATCTTTTCTATCCGTGGAAAGACACATGCCTGAAGGAGAGATGTACATGCATTAATTAAATGTAAAAGGCAAATATTAATGTAATGGAAACTCATGTGTGATGGGGTTGTTCCTCTTGTGTTTACTGAAGTCAGGTTTCCAGGCCTTGTTGGACAGTTGCATTCTATTCTTTTCAGTTCTATTCTATTCTGCACTTTTCTATTTTTTCTGCTCTGTTCTAATTTACTCTAATCATTTCTGATCTGTAGAATATCACCATTTACATGGTTTTCTTCTACACCTTTCAATACCATTCTACACTGTTCTATTCTACACTGTTCTATTCTGATCTGTTCTATCCTACACTGTTCTATTCTACACTGTTCTATTCTGATCTGTTCTATCCTACACTGTTCTATTCTACACTGTTCTATTCTGATCTGTTCTATCCTACACTGTTCTATTCTATACTGTTCTATTCTGATCTGTTCTATCCTACACTGTTCCATTCTACACTGTTCTATTCTGATCTGTTCTATCCTACACTGTTATATTCTACACTGTTCTATTCTGATCTGTTCTATCCTACACTGTTCTATTCTATACTGTTCTATTCTGATCTGTTCTATCCTACACTGTTCCATTCTACACTGTTCTATTCTGATCTGTTCTATCCTACACTGTTATATTCTACACTGTTCTATTCTGATCTGTTCTATCCTACACTGTTCTATTCTACACTGTTCTATTCTACACTGTTCTATTCTACACTGTTCTATTCTGATCTGTTCTATCCTACACTGTTCTATTCTACACTGTTCTATTCTGATCTGTTCTATCCTACACTGTTCTATTCTACACTGTTCTATTCTGATCTGTTCTATCCTACACTGTTCTATTTTGATCTGTTCTATCCTACACTGTTCTATTCTACACTGTTCTATTCTGATCTGTTCTATCCTACACTGTTCTATCCTACACTGTTCTATTCTACACTGTTCTATTCTGATCTGTTCTATCCTACACTGTTCTATTCTACACTGTTCTATTCTGATCTGTTCTATCCTACACTGTTCTATTCTACACTGTTCTATTCTGATCTGTTCTATTCTGATCTGTTCTATCCTACACTGTTCTATTCTACGCTGTTCTATTCAGTTCTGTTATTTTCTACACTGTTCTATTCAGTTCTGTTATATTCTACACTGTTCTATTCTGATCTGTTCTATCCTACACTGTTCTATTCTACACTGTTCTATTCTGATCTGTTCTATCCTACACTGTTCTATTCTACACTGTTCTATTCTGATCTGTTCTATCCTACACTGTTCTATTCTACACTGTTCTATTTTGATCTGTTCTATCCTACACTGTTCTATTCTACACTGTTCTATTCTGATCTGTTCTATCCTACACTGTTCTATTCTACACTGTTCTATTCTGATCTGTTCTATCCTACACTGTTCTATTCTACACTGTTCTATTCTGATCTGTTCTATTCTGATCTGTTCTATCCTACACTGTTCTATTCTGATCTGTTCTATCCTACACTGTTCTATTCTACACTGTTCTATCCTACACTGTTCTATTCTACACTGTTCTATTCTACACGGTTCTATTCTGATCTGTTCTATCCTACACTGTTCTATTCTACACTGTTCTATTCTGATCTGTTCTATCCTACACTGTTCTATTCTACACTGTTCTATTCTGATCTGTTCTATTCTGATCTGTTCTATCCTACACTGTTATATTCTACGCTGTTCTATTCAGTTCTGTTATTTTATACACTGTTCTATTCAGTTCTGTTATATTCTACACTGTTCTATTCTGATCTGTTCTATCCTACACTGTTCTATTCTGATCTGTTCTATCCTACACTGTTCTATTCAGTTCTGTTATATTCTACACTGTTCTATTCTGATCTGTTATATTCTACACTGTTCTAATTCTACTCTGTTTTACATGGTTCTATTCTACATCTTTCTATACCATTCCTAACTGTTCTATTCTGTTCTATTCTCCTTTCCACAATGTTGTATTCCACACTGATCAGTTCTACATGGTTGTACATAGTTTTATTACACAGCTTTGTACACTATTCCAGTGTTCTATTCAATTCTACTCTTTTCTAAACTGTTCTATTTTGGTTTGTTTGACTCTATTTTTTAAATAGTTATGTTTTATACCTTTCTATACTATTCTACAGAGTTTTGTTCTGTTCTATTCTACTCTTTTCTACACTGTTCTGTTCTATTCTATTCCAGTCCACACTGTTTTATTCTACTCTATTCAAGTTTGTACTGTTCTGTTCTATTCTGCACTATTTCACCATACAATGGTACATTTTATTGCTTTATACTGGCCCTAACATTTGTATTCTATATTGCATGGGTCTACTCTATTCTATTCTATTAGTCTAATTTTTATTTGACTTTATATTGTATTCTATTCTATTGAGTGTTTCTGTTCTATTGCATGTATTTAAACCAAGGGCAGTTAATGCATGCCTTATTTACTGTGTTACGTTCTCCCTCTTCCTCTACTGTATTATGTTCTTCTTTTTGACTGTGAAAAACGAGCAGTGCGCAGAAACTGAGGCTTGTCTAAATTTGTATACTCATCAATTAAAGATTCAGATGAGTTTAAAAATTGCACTAAATTGCACTGTGTTGGTTTATGTGAATTGGGAAAAAGGGGGTATGTTTTGCTATTAAAACCCTAGAGCTGTTGTCTCCGCCTTGAGAGTTTCTTGACAGAAGTTTGTTTAAGACATAGATCTTTCTCTCTCTCTCTCTCTCTCTCTCTCTCTCTCTCTCTCTCTCTCTCTCTTTCTCTCTTTAACTAATCAGTAGTGGCATGTTCTCTCTAGGCTCCATGTTGCAGCATCACAAAATCAAGGATCCCCAGCACCCCTCATTCATTTGACGGGGGCTGCAGTAGACACAGCCTGTCCCTCCTGATTATCTCTGCAAAAGGGCAGAAATAACAATGTCCTCTTTTTGTCTTTAATCTCTTATTCAGTTGAAATGAAGGTGTTTCTTAAAGCAGCTCATTATAACAGTTCTTGCAAAGCTGGAATGTCCCTTAAAGTGACCTTTCATTGTTACAGTGATAAATGAGCAGTATAGCATTCCCAAACATCATGCACCAAGCTCTGAGCACTGTTTTTGCAGATCCAGTTAAAAACAATACTGTACATTTGAACAGAATGCAGCTGCAGCGCTGATGGAAGGAGTCGTTTTTGGCTGATGTGGGATATTTGGTGTGTGAGTGTGTGTGTGCTTGTTTTGGAGAAGGTTTCAGACTCATCGGTATAGGCTGTAGGCTGTAGGCCTCTGCGCTTTAGGGGTGGAGCTGCTGCTGTGTCAGTCCTTTATGCCACACTCCCGTCAGCAATAATGTATTTTCTCTACAGACATGCTGCTTTGTGTCCTCTCGCCTAATACGTCCAGCAAAGCGTACAGTGCTAGGAAGAATATTTTACTATCCTTTATCTGTAAACCAGCAGTGGCTCCACACCTTCAAAAATAGTGGGGCAAAACTTTTTCTCTGTTTGGCACAAAACAACTGGGCAAGTGTCTACAACTATATTTCAGTGTGTACAACCTCTGAGCTAATAAATCCACTACATTGGCATTATTTATTGTTTTTGTGTGAAATCAGGGGTATTAACCCCTTAAACAGCCTATGGACCACCGGTTGGCCAAAAGTGTTATTAAAAACTTCTATCACCAAAGAATAGCCCCACCAGTTTGTGCAGAAGTCACTGCAGTTAGTGAATAATAAGCCATAGCGTGCAATAAGCCTTGCTGCATCAGGGGTTAAAAAAGTGTTTATCCTGTATTTGTTGGAGTAACTGTCTCATTCCAAAAATATTGGATATTGAATATTCTCCTTTCAGAGAATACAGTTCCATCTGGGCTGGGTAGGATCAGATATATGACACTTAAAGCAGCATTATGTAGAATGTGTACCTTAAAATAACAGCTTCATAATCATGTTGATGCCCCAGTCACTTGTTATAAGGTGAACAGCGTCACAGCTATCCTATCGCCATTCCTCCTCCGGGATCGGAATGCTGCTAACTGCACTTTGTAACTCTGGTAAAGCGGGCAGGATAGAGCACACAGGAACTGTGTAACGCTGCATAGCCTGTGTCATATCCATGTAAAATCCTGTAATATTGCTTGACTGTGTCAGCCCACATGGTTCTGTATCTCTCAGCTTGTCTGGAAATGCATGTGTAAAGTGTATCTTTTAGTGGTGGCTTAAAGCATGAATGTATGCTTCCTGACTGCAGGGGGAGCCCAGGAGCAAGAAATACCAATTCTTGCATAATTATAAAATAAAATAAACTGAAATATAAGGAAAACATCAAACTTATTATAACTTCATTGTTGATCAACAGAATAAGCTACAGCAGCTGTTTATCATTCTAGGAACATTCAAACTGCCCTACTGTTGATGTTTTTTTTTACAGCCTTTCCTACCTTTTTTTAAACCTTTCTCTCCCTCTCTCTCTCTCTCGTTTCTTCTCTGTGTGTAGCTGTGTGCCTGGTGTTGGGCTGTATGATTTTCCCGGATGGCTGGGATGCAGAGGTGATTCGGGACATGTGTGGAGAGGAGACAGGGAAGTATGCGCTGGGGAACTGCTCGGTGCGCTGGGCCTACATCCTGGCCATCATCGGCATCCTGGACGCACTCATCCTCTCCTTTCTCGCCTTCGTCCTCGGAAATCGCCAGAGCGACTTCCTGCAAGATGAAGTCAAGGCTGACAATAAAGGTGAGTGATGGCTACCAGACATGACCTCATAGTATGGCCTATATGCAGCACTGCGAAGATGGTGATGAGGCTTGGCAGCTTCAGTGAACAACGGCAACAGTGTGAGAATATAGGAGAAAGGTCACTCCAGGCTACAGATGAAGTAACTGTGTTTAACATCTTTAAGGCAAGCTCTACAGTCTTGTTCCATAAGCAGCACAGAAGAGTAAAGACAGAGCCACTAAAAAGAATAGGCTGTTTTTATATGCAGGCTTTGATATGTGCAAAGAAAAAGGTAAAGACCAAACCACTCCAGTTCCAGGCCACTTACAAATTAGGGAATGTGCATATTTTTCACTGGATCTTAATTTGTACTGCAACAAATCCCATGACTGACAAGTTGGACCAACAACAAAGATCATGGCTTACAAGAGAGCAGGAAAATCTCTAAGTCTGCATTCCCTTGAGCACCATACAGAATGTGCCCAGGCTAAGGGTTCTTAGCCTTCTGCTTAGTCCAACATATGCTAACAACATAAAGTATTTTAGCTGCTAATAGTAAAAGGAAAATGCCATTAGCATAACATCCAGGTAGGGCTGTAACAGTGCAGCATATCACGTTGTTGTATTGTTGTATCATAAGCAGCATGTTAGCTTATACTGTATGCTAGTGTATTAGTTTAAGGCTAATATATTAGCTTGTGGCAAGAGCGCTAGAGTTTTTGTTTTAATATTGCTCTTTTATAATGCTGTATAATACTGCAGTTTAAAACTCAACTAAAATGAAACTGGAAACATTAACCTGCTCATGTAAGGCAACATTTACAGTTGCTTCTTACTGTTGATGTACTTTTTGATTTGATACATTACAGAGCCTATGCATTTTTAAGTAGAGCCTAATAAGTGCGTAATAATCTGAATTTATACCCACACTATATGGACAAAAGTATTGGGACACATGCCCATTCATTGTTTTTTCTTAAATCAAGGGTTTGTTTTCAAATTCCTCTAGCCTATTCTATTGGCTGTATGCCTCTACAGGGGCTAGGCAAGCTGTGTGTGCATTTGCACATCTGTGGCATCAATGGATGCAACTTAAAATAACCGAATGCATTCATTAGAGGGGGTGACCACAAACATTTGGACATATAGTGTTTTTTAAAAAAAGACTTGGAATGTTAATATTACAGTTCTTTTTTACAGGGATCCTGCCCACACAAACTGCAACATCAATATAGATTCACTTAAAAAAGAGATTAATAAAAAATGTTAATATGTTAATGTTTCCATTTTGAGTTTATTAGCCTAATCTATTCAGAATAGCTTCATAGCATAGAAACGCTAAATAAAACTGTGATTAATAGCCTAATAAATCAAATCATATAAAATAAAATCAAATGTGCTATGACGTGAAGCAGGAAATAGCTTGGTTTTGGTTCAGCTGAAATGATTAACTGTTTTCATGTTCTTACACTGACTGACAGAGAAGGAAGCTAAGGTTCTTACCATGAGCTTACGTGGTACCCACAACTTGTGCTGCATTCTATTTAAACTGAAATGTTGGAATTTCCGAGTTCCAAGTAAGAAATTTCGACTGGAACGGCCCCACAAGTCGGATTTCCTACTTTAAAAGTCAGCAGAACCTCCCTGCAGAACAACCCTGAGTTTAAAGTCCAAGATGGCTGCACCACACATGAACACTAATAAGGGCAGTAGAACTATTCCACAGTTTATTAGCACTTCTGTCTACTTGTGTCTCATTAAATCAGTCATACACACAGTACTGTCCAACTTCCATCTGTGGACGTGTTTCCATGATGTTTAGCTGCGCAGAATACTAATGCATCGTTATCAACTGGTTTCACTTACAATGCTAACCGGGTACAGTGCTAACAATCATACACTGGGACATAAAAAGTGGGACATCATTTGGTCAGATTCACCATCATATATATATATACATACGTACAATGATTGTCAAACCAGTTGTGGTAAACTCTGAAGTTTTTTAGCTAACTGAGCTAGAAGCGATGTACAATTATCGGAGTGTTTAACTGGAACACAGTCAACATGTGTCTAAGTAAGTCGCAGACATCCAAGGTAAAGGGAACGCACCACTAATTTACCAAGTTATGCCCTAACTGTGAGATGGGGCCTAGCGGTTAGTGTATAAGTTGAGGTTAGCACATTAGCTTTCAGTTAACACCTTAGCTTCTTTTTCCTCTAACTGACAGAGAAGGGAGCTAAGGTGCTAATTGCAACCTAATGTGCTAACCTCAACTTGCATCCACGCAAACCACAAGCTAATGTAGTAAAGGGGGACTAATGCACTAACCATGAGCTGAGGACTACAGCCACATGTTGATGTGCTAGCTTCCAGCTAACTGCTATACAAGCTGAACACAATTAGTTGAATGTGGGCTGTATAAAATCAACAGCCTTGTCTTGAATAGTACAACAGCTATACTGTTACATCCCTCGTTATGCACTTAGCTAAGGTATAGCTTTTAACACTGCTGTCTGAAATGGATAACCAATTAACCAAAGCTATCTCAGTGTCAGGGCCCTGGAGTGGCAGTGGATTCCAATGTCTGACCAAGGGTCTTTTAAATGTTTAGCTAAAAAGCTCGTAACTGTTTCAAGAAGAAGAGAAATCCCCCACCATTTCAAACAAAATGGCTGCCATGCTAAGGTGGGTTTCCGTGAGATGATGGGGTTTGTTCCATAGCGTTTCTTGTTTACTCCACTCAGCCGACTGATGTTCATGTTTGAGGCTGGGGTGGAGGACGTAAGCTGGAGGGGGGGGTTGATTCTCTCATGAAAGCGTAAGAGGGCACATGTTCATAAATATTTCATCTCCCCTCTTGAGCAAGACTTCTGTGGTAGACTGCTCCGTGCTGCTATTGTAGTGACAAGCAGATTTCATCATCCCGCTAGCATTTCGATCACCACGCGCCAGTAATTCTGCCGCCTTTTGAGCGTGAGAGGCAACCTTGCGCTGTTTGTGCCTCACTACAATGCTTTAAGAGAGGGATAGTGTTCACTGTGATGCTGGTAAATCATTTATAATAAGCTTTGTCACCATCTTGATAAAATGCACTACATTGTGATCATTGGGGGAGTTGGGGGGGGGGGGGGGTGTAGTGCAGGTAGATGGAGGGTGTTGGGAGGTGAAGAGAAAGGAAAGAACAAGTAAGATTATGTCCTGCTATCTAAAGAATGAAAGAAGGGAAGAAAGAGAAAGAGAAAGAGGAGGAGAAAAAAAATCACCACCCAATTCCTTCATACCCTTCTGATTCTATTGAGGAAGTTGCCATGGTTACGTGTCAGATTCCGGCAGGATAAGAAGGGCTGCTGCTCTCTCCCCAGCGACTCGGCACTCTGCAGCTGTGCCTTCTCTTTCTCACACAGACACATACACACACACACACACACACATACATACACATAAACACATCACAACCCCCCCTCACTAGCTGCTAATTCTATTTCATCAGAGGGTTTTTAAGGGGGGGGGGTAAGGTGGAGAAAAGGAACGCAGGATGGGGGGAAGGCGGGCAGCTAGGGTGCTTTTTGTGTGCGCGTGTGTATGTGCGCAGCATCTGTAATAGCCGGGGAATCGGTGTTGCAGCATCAATAAAAACCTGGTGGCAGGTTGCCAAGCCACCCCCAGCTTCTATTTGTTCTCTCTCACTTTAATCCACTCTGCTGTAACCTCACCGTTTTCTCTCCCTCCAAAAAGCCCTTCATAATTCATCAAATCTACCATCCCAAGCGCAACATCACTGCTGCTACATTTCAGATGACCCCCCCTCTCTCTTTTCACCCTTCCCAACACACATTCACCCCAGTCCATCACCATGCTAAATGCTAAGCAGAGTCATATCCCGTTAGTGTCACGGAGAGCGAGCTGGGGCCATTAGCATCATGCTAATGAGCCTGGAGCCGCTTTCCTGTCCTCGTTACAGTTTACAGAGCCTGGAGGGAATCCTGGGGCTACTGGACGTGCCTCGCATTTCTTAGTGATCCCGCCGTACACCTGGATAAGAAGGGCACAGGGGGCATAATTCTACACTGCACATTTGCTTCATATATAAAAAGCTGTGTTTGTCTGTCCATCACATAGTTCAGTCCTTCTGATGTTCAGTAACTGAATCAGAAATGCCAAATTTCCAAGGAGACAAAGGCCTTCTTCTTAGTTTTGCTGATTGAGTTGGAGGACAGGCTCATCTCCGTGTTTTGAGGAGATTCCAAAATCTCTTTCGGCCCACTCTTCCCCCCACGCTCCGAACCTCCTGCCGATTCCCAATCCTACTTTGGGTTTGGACGGCGCTCTGCTGGCTCTGTAAATCCGATTGGAGTTGGGAAACAAGGACGGTATAGAGTCCCACCACTTGGGCTTAAGCCATGTGATTTATGAATGGAAGCAACAGACTACATTCCGCGCGCAGCCTTTCCAAGGATATCTTCGTTCTTCTTTACAATCAAAGCAAATGGCTTCTATGATTTGAAGTATGTTCCTCAACCCTATACCATACAGCACTGTATGGATAAAAGCACCTTGATTACACACACTTTTTGACACATTGTGGTACGTGGCAACTGTATGCAAATGTGTATTTGACACTGTGATGCACTGATATGAAGATGCCAATTCTTCTGCATCAGTAATAACCAGTGATGGCTCATTATATTGGCCAAAGAAAACAGGGGGAAAAAGTGCATGTAAACATGGCTGCTGTTTTATAGTAGTTGTGAGAAAGCATTTTAAATCCATTCAGGGTAGAGAGCTATGAGGCAAAATAGTCTCCAAAGAAACCTCTTGACTTTGTTTACAACTGAATGACAGAAACATGCAGAAATGTTCATTCATTATCTAATTAGCAAGGCCTTCAATAGAAATGGGAAAACACTTACCTCTGCAGAGCAGTGGCCTGGAAGGAATCCAGCTTGACATACATGGTAAAATGGTTCCTCCAGTAAAAAATAAATGTAAAATAATTTAATCAGTTTTGCTGTAAAATCTGAGATTTATTAATGCATTGAATTGTCTCCGAAAGAATTGATTCGTTCAGGGGTAAGAGCTTTAGGGCCCTAATATTTGCTGCACAGTTCTCATGCCAAACACAGCTCAAACTAAACAACACCTTCTATTCTGTCTTTACAGACTTTGCAGTATCCAGGGTAAGTCTCTCTTTCTCCCTGCTGCTGTGGCTTCCGTGCTTGTGTGTTGCTGTGTGCGATGGTCTGTGCTCCAAAACGTCAGTGTTGTGGTGCTGTAGTATCCTGACAGTATGTACACTCTTGTTGTCCAGGTACGTTAGATTTGAGATCACTCACATACCCCCTTACCTCTGTGTATCCCTCCTAAACCCAGGCCTGGACCTGAACCCCTGTGTCAGAGCGAATACGTAGCTATTAGCCAACACAGACCATGCTGCCTCATATGTGTGAAGGCGCAGAAGCAGTGCGAGCCCTCCTGAGTGAATGCTGCAGGCTTTTATGCAGCGCAGGCAGAAGCACGGCCTCCGCTGAAGACCCTCAAGCAACCCCCCCCCACCTCTTGGAAAATGCAAATGTCTCAGCCAGGCAGCGCATGTCAGGTTGGAGAACACGTTCGGTTGAGCCACGACACGTTCCCAGCAGCCCCGCGGGCGTGCAGGCGTGTTGGCGCACATGGACTTCCGCTCGCATCTGTAAAAGCAGAAAGAATGGAAACGAGGGAAAGACCTACAGCTTAATTACTAGATGACAAACACATAAATGCACAAACAAAAGAAATGTGATGCGAACAGCAGGCAACAGACTGCATGAAAAATGCATGCTTAAAAGCTTCAGTGCTGTGTGCGGAGACAAAAACATGTCCAGCGATTTGTATTGTGTGGAAATAGGACAGATTTAAGTCACAGTGTATGGGAGCGAGACTCAGATCTAAGCTTTTTAAAAATCGTGACAAAATAGTTATTGCTACTCTTAGTTTAGAACAGACTACAGTGAATTAATGAGTGTCCCATAAGTAATATTAGCCTACTTGCAAAATTCTCTGCAAAGAACAAATCCAGTATTTTTTTCTTGAGTAACCGGTTGCAGCAGTATGATTCAGCCCAGCAGATCTAAGCCCACTGGTCGGAAGATCTGCCCACTAAGCATGGAGATCCGTGGGACCATAGGCTGGGTCTTTTACATATCCCAAAACAACAAAATGTGATTAAAAAAAAAATTTATTAGTTAGCTAAGCGTTGGAATGTAACAAAACCATAGGATTAAAAACTGAAAAAAAAATATACACAATAATGGGATTCACAGTTTACCATTTCTTAAGGCGAAAAAGGTAAAAGTTTACAGTAAACGTCGCATCTAATGTATCTAATCTGTGTATCATCTAGAATCCTGAGTTTTCCACTCGTAAATACCACATTATTGTCTGTTCAAGTGCAATTTAGAAGAGGTATAAATAGTATTTCCCAGTTTCTAGTACCACTCAAATGCTGCATTTAAAGGCACTGTATATGATTTTCAATCTGATGCACTTTTTCATACATTCAGCAAATGTTTCCTCACGGTCCGTGAGGTAGCTCTGCATTCAGTTTGTACATTGGATAAAATTTCAAGACTTAGCCCTGGATCTGTTAATAGGAAAAAAGCAGTGTGGCTTGGACCGAGAAACACAACACTATTTATATTTATGTTTATATTTTGGAGCTTCAGAAGGAGGACTTAGGCGAAGGGTGGGTTTGTTTGAGTTCAAATACTTAGTCATTTTGCAGAATCATATACAGCGCCTTAACATTCATGTTAACATTCATATGGATGTTCCTATAGTTCCTAAGCTATACCAGTAGTGACAAAAAGCCAGTAGAAAAGTAGCCTACTTTGTGGATACCTTTCTGTACAATTATAATACTACATTGTTTTATGTGATAAGGTGGCTTTAAAAAAGGTGGCTTTGCTGGTCAGCAAGGTAACTTACCAGATTAACTGGCAGCCATATTCAGCTCCTTAACACTTCTGTACAAACTGGTGGGGCTATTCTCTGGTAACAGAAGTTTGTAATAACATGTTTGCTAACAACAGTTTCTTTTTATGGGCTCTTTAATCACTTAAACAGCCTATGCCCCGCCGATGGGCAAAAGGTGTTATTATAAACCTCTCTTACCAGAGAAAAGCCGCATCAGTTTGTACAGACGTCCCTGTAGTTACTGAATAATACACCTTAGTGTGTAATAAGCTTTGGGGTGTTAAGAAGTTAAGGCTGAGCAAAAAACTAGATGTTCATTGGCATTTCACCTCAGTCAGCGCTCACTGGGTAAATTACAGGTACTTAAATCTGAACATGCCCTATCATCAGCCAGCTCATTAGCATTAAAACCATTTCCACAAGAAATTGCCAGTGAATTCAAGAAATGTTGTTTAGTTCTGTTGTGTACTGGTAGCAACTACCAACTGACTAGCAACCCTGGTGTTTTACAGCAGTTTTTAAAACAACGCTCGGTAAATGCCTCATTTTGTACTTCCTATTCCCTACATCCTTCTGTCTGCCTCTGTGCAAGGACCGGCCCACCTGAGGCCTTGTCATGCCTATCCAAAATGCCATTCCTGACACCACTACTTCCTGTAACTGAGTAAATGGAACTGGTCACTTCCTATCTGTGGGCTACTGTTGGCCCAGTTTTCACATATACACTGAAGTGGAAGTGTAGGTCTGAAATCTACACATATTGTCTTTATAGGGACTGACAGCATGCAAATTGTTATACATAGTGTGTACTCCTCTTACTAGTATGATTAATGGTGCTGTTTTCTTTCCAGCAGCCACTGCATCTGGCCTCTACTCTCCGATTGGACGGTGTAAGATCAATCAACCAAACTAATTAATTGATTTATCAATCGATTCTCCTCCTTCAGATATATGCATGCAGTCCTGGCATGCGGCTTGACTTTGCTTTAGCCAGAGATCTGAATGTTCTCGTCTGGTTCGTTTTTCGCTGAAAAAGAGTGATGCTTTAATTTTCCCTCCGCTGTTTCTCCTAATGTGTCATTTCCCTTCAAATGTGCCTTTCCCTAATCCCCCCCTTACTTTCTATTTGAGAAGGACCAATATACTGTTATGAACTGTTATGAACTTTGTGTGATATGCCATCAACAGCAAGGCTCAATATAATTAAGGACTTAGTAATTAGTTTAAGTATATTGGAGCTGGGATTACACATAAGCATGAAGCAGCTGTTATTGGAGTACTCCTGAGAAGCATTTAGTAACTAGCTGTCCAGCATACACATTAGGCATGAACTTCAAAGGAGTGTTTTACTCAAATTCAGTAACTTGCTCATTTCTTTAAGACTGGAGTTACCTAGCCAACATTTTAATGGTTCTTTAGTTGGTGGGAAATGAGCTTGCAATGAAGTGAGAGTGAGAGCAGTTTTGGATAAGGAAGTTTTAAGGCAGTTAACTGATGTTAAAGGTTTTAGCAAAATGGCTACAGTAGTCCAAAGGGTCAGGGCTGTGAAATCATGTAATGGAAAGATGGTAGCAACCTCGTGCCTCAGGTGACCAGTCCACTGACCGTTTTCAAATAGTCTTCTGTGGATGTACCTCTGGCTTCCCATAAGTACATTTCACACTGACTAGACTTGATGTCACTATGTTACATAAAAATATGTTATAAGATGTTAGCTAGCAATAAAATGGCCTTGCAGTAAAGTGGTGTTTATGTGACTTGGTGGGTTGTGAAAGAGGAGTGAATAGCAGCAAGTCAGTATAAAGGCCCTCTAATGGACTCATGCAGTTGTTGCTATTTCTGTCTTCATAAAGGTGCTTTTTGAAGCTGATATAAACATATCAAGTACTCTTTGGATATCTGTTGAAAAACACTACCATTCAAAAGCAAAAAAAAAACAGTATGGTGTTGGATAAATGTAATAAACAACTATACTGTGCTGTGCACTTTGTAAAATTACATGTTTAGGACAATTACTTAGTAAGAGTAAGTATTAATTAGTAAGACACTGTAAAGACAACCACATTCACCACTGGACACAGATGGAATTTTAACCCATCCGTGCAGTGAACACACAAGATAACACACATTCATACACAGTGAGATGGTGAGCACACGTGCCCGGAGAGGTGGGTAGCAGTCACTGTGGTGCCCAGGGAGTTAAGAGGGCCTAACAGTGGCTGCTTGGTGAACCCAGGTACCGATCCCAAAACCCAGTGTTCTAACCGGTTTAGAACGGTTGTGTACACTGATCAGCCAATAACATTATCACCAGCGGCCTCAGAGTAGGTCCCCCTTGGGCCACCACATCAGATCTGACCATTCAAGACATGGACTCCACAAGAAAATGTCTTGTAAGCAGCAGATTCTTCTCACAAGTCCTGTATGTTGTGAGGTGGGGCCTCTATTGAGCACATTAAGAAGCCTTAGGTGCCCATGACTTTGTGGCCGGTTCATCTTTTGTGAGGTACTGACCACTGCACACCAGAAAAAAACCCACAAGACCTGCCTGATGTTTTGGAGCTGTTCTGACCCAGTTGTCACAATTGTCTTGTCAGAGTGGTTCAGATATTTCCAGATATTTCAAGAACTGTCTGTGTCTTGCAGCCTGATATATCCCACTTCTTGACAGATGCCACTGTAGATAAATATAATCAATGTTTATCACTTCACCAGTCAGTGGTACTAATGTTATGGCTAATTAGTTTATATACACACTTTAAAATACAAAGGTGCTCCAAAGAGTTGTTTGAGCAATGCCATAGCAAAACAAACCTACTTTAAGGTCCATAAAGAGTCTGTAAGAATGTGATGTAAAGGTTCTTTACCAATTTAAAGATTCTTTATCTCTTTTACAAACATAGAAGTGGATCGTTTATGGCAGAACCATTTGTAGCACCTATATTGTTAAAAGTGTAGGGCAACAGGAGAGCCCAAAGATCTAACCATCCTACCACAGAGGGCATTCTGAAAGGAATAAGAATATAAATGTGTCCACATCCTAAAGCACTTCTAAGTCATTGCTAGCTCCTTCTTTAGTTACAAGGAGCTCTGCGATTGTTCGCTTCATTTATCCAAAGACTCTTCTTTAATGAGGCCCAGGTAAGGAGACGTCCCCTACACTAAGCCAGATTTGAGTAATTAATATCTTTAGATGGTCCATCTCAGGCCAACTCATAACGATCTCCTGCAAGGCAGAGAAACCGCGTCTGGGCACCTGGCCCAAAGCCTGCATAAACACACGGAGCAGGGGATCGGAGAGGGAGGAGTGGACCAGGTGGTATCACAGCGCTCCACCGTATGCTTCTCTTTTCCTTTCATTCTTTTTTCCTTCTTTAAACGAGAGAGAGCTGGAGCTGGTCACCGTCTGGTAGTGCGGCGGATCGGCTGGGCCAAGTGGGACATCTATCCGTGTGGAGTTACAGGTGTCATAAGCAGGTCATTAATAGTGTTACGGCAGATTATTGCTGGTATAATCTCCCACCGTGTTGCTGCAGTCGACTCCCGCTCCCATGGCCCGCTCAGGATTGATTTGTGTGCATGTAATCCGGTTTTCATTAAATTGGCCAGCGCTTCTCGATGAGTCATCTGAAAGTGCTACTGCTATTATTAAACTAGTAGGCCAGATAAACAGTAAACCTCCGTCAGGACTCAGTCCAGTCACAGAGGCGTATGTCTGTCTTTTTCAGAAGCCTTGATATAATAGGAATGCTTGGCGTTTGATAAAACACCTATTTTTGGCAGCTGCAGAAGTCTAAGCAGTATTTCCAGCTAGTGGTCTGTTTGTAGAAGGTCCTTTGCGTATTTACATGTGGCTCAGTCAAGTAAACAAAGTCTACCTGTAAGCAAGGTGACCACACCAAAAAGGCACTGACCACTGAACTTGGAATGACACCAAAAGGGCCTTCAGATGGAATGCTTGGTTCGAGGATAGGGATGCACAGATCTGTCCCTGGACAGTCGGAGTCTCTGTACAGGTTTGTGTGCTCTAGCTTTATTAAACTCAGCTGATATCATGTTTTATTGATGCAGCAAAAAACACTGAACTCTAGAAACATCAAGGTAAGTCTAAGGGGACTACAGGGTTTCTCTTGTTCTCTCCTCAGTACACCTCCATGAAAGCTATCTATAGAAAAATACTATGAAAGGTATTTTTAATCCATGTCCTAGCAGTCTATTGACGAAGAGCTCTGGTCTCTCCTGCATCATTAACTGATAAGAGTGCAATAAATTTGCGATGCACTCAATGTACATGCTTGCACACTAAGAATGCACATATTTTCAGATTCAATACATTTGTGGATGAAAATATAATTCAATTTAAAATGTAAATAAATGTGAAATTCAATATTTTATTTTATTTTTATAGCAACATAAACTGAATAGACAAAAGTATTGGGACACCTGCTCATTCCTTGTTTCTTCTGAAATCAAGGGTATTAAAAAAGAGTCTATCCTGCTTTTGTTGGAGTAACTGCCTCTACTGTCCAGGGGAAAAGGGCTTTCTACTAGATTTGGAGGAGCATTGCTGTGTGGATTTGATTGCATTCAGTGATAAGAGCGTTAGTGAGGTCAGGATGTTGGATAATCACCACCCCACCTTATCTCCAACTACCTAACTCATCCCAAAAGTACTGGATGCAGCACCACCATCATTCCAGAGAGGACAGTTTCATTGCTTCACGGCTCAATGCTAAAGGCTTCATACCTCTCTGGGGTACACCTGGCATTAGGCATGGTGCAAAAAGGTTTATGTTTATCTGCTTCAAAGAGCCCTATTCTATTGGCAATACTTCTCTACAGGGATTAGACAGGCTTTCTTAGTATGTGAGTTTGCACATTTGTGTCAGCAATGGGTGTAACTTGAAGTAGCGGAATCCTTTTGTTAGAAGGGGTGTCTACAAACCTTTGGACATATAGTGTATTATATGTTATTTCAGGCACATTCTTGATCGATTTAGAAATGCACGACCTCACTAATTAACACCACTGCTAATTGACAGGGTATAGGTTTCTATTAATTGTTAGCTACATTAGTCATGTAGCTCTAATTCAAAGATATGGCAAAAAAGCAAGAAGCAGACACGTCCTGACAGATCAATTCCATTTAGAATAAGGAAAACATTTGCTCAACTACTGCTTTGTAATAAAGGTGGATTGAGCTGCCAGGGAGAAAAGCTCAGGGCACAAATACTGGACTGTAATAAGAGAGGAATGGGCTGAGAGGAAGTCTGAGTTGAGAGGCATCTGTTAGAGCTTAAAAGCATTTACCTGAAAAGCCAGTAGACAACAATCCAGTAATGACATTTCTCAGATGGATCATTGCTCTCTCTCAATATCACTTTATCTAACTCACTTAAGAGGGAGGAAGAGAGAGATTAGATATCTGTGGAGACGTAAGAGCCAAGCCTGTGCATCTGTGCGTGTGTGTGTATAGGGGGGTGGGGGTGGGGGGGGGGGTTGTGTGATAGGAGATAGGAGTAGAGAGAAGAAGAGACAGGGAGAGAAAGAGAAATAAAATAAATTAGACCACGAGTGAGCAACCAAAACAAAGACCAAGAGCAAAGACCAAGTAAGAGTCTATAGATTGCTGGTTTGTGTGTGTATATGAAAGATCGGCTGCATAGATGCTGGTGGGGGTTTCGAGAAGTATGGCAAGAGTCTGACAGACAACCTCCACATGGTCACATAGAAACTACCATTAATTCACTGAAGACTGACAAAGTATGATCTACCATATAGTAATGTCATATAGTTACATACACTATGTGTCCAAATGTTTGTGGACACCCCATCTAATGAATGCATTCAGCTACTTTAAGTTGCACCCATTGCTGACACGATGTGCAAATTGACACACACACACACACACACACACACACACACAGCTTTTCTAGTCCCTGTAGAGAGGTACTGTCAATATAATAGGACTCTCTGGAGGATATAAACATGAATCTATTGGCACCATGCCTAATGCCAGGTGTGGGGCATTATAGAGGGGTATAATGAGAGGTTCTCCATCCAGTTGAGTTGGGGATGAGATTGGGAGGTGATTATCTAACATCCTGACCTCACAAATTGTTGCTAAATGCAATCAAATCCTCACAGCAGTGCTCCAAAAAAAAAACTCTTTTTTAATACTCTTGACCTCAGAAAAAACAATGAATGAGCAGGTGTCCCAATACTTTTGTCCATACAGTATATTTAAAACATTGATATAGATTGGGTTGATTGGTTAACTAAGAAATTCTTCTCTGAAAGCTGATCATATTCCTAGTTTTTCACACACATGCTCATACTTTTTGAATAGACAGTCTTGCTGTTTATTAAATGGATGATGCAAAGATGATGGACAGTTGTACACTAAAAATTAAAATTTTAACAGTTCTTTGAACGATGCCATAGAAGAGCCACATTTGACTTCATAAAGAACCATGTTTGTAATGCTGAAGGCTAGTCAAACCGGAATGGAAGGTCAGGAAAATGGATGGAAAGAAGTTGTGTGTTCTCCTGAATGTTGTTCCTGATCTAAATCTTGCCTTTCTCTTTCCCTGCAACCCTGTACTTACCCTCGTTGTGCCTCAAAAATCCTAAGCAACACAAAACAGCATCCTTTCGTCTTTACCTTCCTTGTTGCTCTGCGTTCTTTCTTTGTCTCTTTTCTCCGGAGTGCTTGGACTGGAGATTCTACTGTGGTGGTCAGCCTACTTTTGTTGGTGTCAGAAGTGTGACTTTGTTACTGTTAGTGGTAGAAGTGGCCCTTTGAAACTGGTCGGACAGATCAGCACCAAGGGGGAACTTCAATCACCAGAATCCACATTCACTCCGTTTCTGCTCTGCATAAAGGAGTAGTCTGATGAAAAATCAAGCTAATGCATTTTTTGCCATAACCTAAATGTAGTTGATGCTAATTTATGCTACATTATGCTACATTAATCTCAAATCCTATATGTCCAAATGTTTGTGGACACCCCTTCTAATGAATGCATTCAGCTACTTTACGTTGCACCCATTGCTGACACAGATAAGCAAACGCACACATACAAGTACTGCCAATAGAATAGGACCCTGTTGCTGAATGCAATCAAATCCTTGACAATCCTAGAACCAACTTTAGCAAAACTTTAGCAAGCATTTCAGGGCTTATTGATTACATTTGGGTTGAAAGAGTGTTCATTTGATTTCTTAGACAAACTATTTCTTAGAAACAGAGGAGGATGTGGACACACCAGGCTGCTGAACTGAGTCCATTTGGCCCATACATGCTTCCTGCCTGCTGTTAATGGCTTCTTTCTTTCTCTTTCTCTTTCTCTGTCACTCTCTTTGCAGATTGAGATCCGTGACACAAAAGATCCTCGTTTCGGAGTGCAGCGGTTCCACTGAAGAGACGCCACCTCCTCCTCCTCCTTTCTTCTCTCCCTTCTTCATCTCCCTTACCCCAGTCCTTCTCTCCTACTCCTCTCAGGTCTGCGTCTCTGACTTCAGTTAGGAAGCTGCTCGCTCAGCTCTTTGTAATATAGGACTGGCCTGGAGCACACTTCAAGAAGAGAACCTATTCTGCATACACACACATATACACCCATGCACACACACACACACACACACACATACAGACACATAGACACGTGTTTCAAAAGTATTCAAAATCAAGACAAAAAATCAGCTTTACAAAAACCAACAACTCTGGGAAAGTGACTAAACTTACACATTATTATTGTTATTATTATTATTATTATTATTATTATTATTATTATTATTATTATTATTATTATTATATTACTATGGTGACATAGTTGCGGTGATGATTATGCTTGCAACAGCAGAATTATGTTCAAATTTACATATTTTATCTAAAATGGTAAAAAAAAAGAATAATTTCTAGCTTTAAGAAAATACATTATAATGAATTGATGCATATGTATAAGTGCTTGGGTGCTACTGGAGACACAGATGAAGAAAAAAATTAAAGCCAAAAATCTAATAAAACAACAAAAAAAATGGATAAACATTTTGTACAGCACAAGATGTAATTTTGAAGACCGTCTTTTTTCTGGAAGATTTTGAACTCCCTCCTTTGTACATGTGGTCAGCAACAAGAGACTAGTACAAAAGAAAAGAAGTAGTTCATTTGTAAATACTAGATTTCTGTGGAGACAGGGTACAGACATGACGCATTTATCGACCCAAACTATATTCCTTCTACAGCCTGGAGTGGATTTATCAAATCGATCTCATCTTTATCTTCTGATCAGATCTGAACTACCAATTCTCAGAGTTTATAGCTCCACACCGCGAGGAAAGCCTACGCTGAAGCTGAAGGTTAAACACCTTACGAACATTTATTTTGGCGTGGAACTTTCCACTCAGAGCTTCATTTCATTCAGTTGTCTTTTCTTTCTGTCTCCTTCTTTTTTTTTTTTTTTGATAAACAGTTTTTGGGGTAGGGTGGGGGGTGTTGACTAACAAAATAACGTTTTCTAGCGTTGTGGTTATGATAATTTCATGACTGGTTCCTTATTCTCTCTTGTTATAATCCTGTTGCGTTGGTTTGGTTTGTTTATTTGTTTGTGTTCTGGATCTTCGTTTCATCCATTTTGTCTCGAGGAAAAGCCCTGCATGCTGCATTTTACTCAGGCCCGACGTGTGGAGCACTGATACGTTGTAATTCACCATCTCCCAGACCCTACGAGTCGAGCATCACTGAGACTGTACGATGGCACAGCACAACAGAGCTGACAACAATGGGTCAAGATAGTAGACCGACTGCAGACCGAAGGCTCATTTCAGCATTAGCTTCTTAATTCACATTAGCCCGAAACATGTTTTTGTGTGTTGTGCTACAAACAGCCAACCCCAGGAGAAGTCTGAAACTCTGCACTAGTCTCAGCCCAGGCCATCACGACTTCCACAGCCACATCTGGAAGGACCTGGATCTTACTTTGGAATTGTCATGTTCAAGGACAGAAATGTCAGTTCTTTTTGGGTCACATCTGCGCAGTCATGTGATTAGAGCAATGATTAGAGCGAAATGACAGATTTACTGTCAGATCTCCTAAAAGGTTCTGGCTGATGGCAGCTTGGTGGTTAAAGGCAGGTTCAGAATTGACAAAACAGCCCTTAGCTCTGAGTTTCCTAACCGAGAGCAAGATGAACGTACGAGTGGTGCGTTTCAGTGGCTGCAGTATTGGAAGGCCTAGATACAGCAATCCCAAGCTGGCTCTTCAAGCAGATATGGAGATCATCGGGGCTTACTGTGCACTTATATAACATTTACTTATATTGATGTTTATATTCAACTTGTGTTCTTATTGCCATAAAAAAGTTGCAGTTTTATTTTTTTTAAAGTTGTAATTCTCCTCAGAATCCCTCCAAACAACCTTCACACATGTGGTACCATTGGCCTGCTCCCCGGGTAGAGCTTTGCTTGTACAGAGACTTTCTATGCGCTCCACAAGGAGGTGTTTCACTGATGCGGGGAATCGCTTCTCGGGTCGTTGGAAAAGGACGGCACACACACTGCACTAAAACCTGGCGGGGCGGGTCTGGCTAGCATTGTGCAGCTTTGAGGTCGGACACTTTATCAAGATGAATTCGAACAAGGACACCCAGCTGAAGAGCGAAATGTGAAATTCCTCCATATGGTGCTTTACCCACTGCCCTCCCTTCATCCATCAGAGGCCCCACCCCTCCAGTCTCAAACAGCCCACGGTCCCGCACTGGAAAGGAGGAGAAGATGAATGTTGGAGGAATAGGTGTAAGGTGTAGGAATATAATGGATGAATGGAAAATGCATTGTAAAAAAAAAGAGGAGTGGTGTAGACTAAGCCTGGAAAACAAAAGCAATGATCAGTTTGTGGGCAAAAAAAAAAAAACGACACTGTACACCTTCTTCTTTCCGCCACACTCTCTCTTTCTCTTGCTGTCTGTCATCCACAAGGACTTAGCAATGCAACTCGTATTTCCTTGCTAATATTTTGACAAACAGAGTTGTGATGTTTGATTTCATGCCGTTTAAGATCTGGACCTTTCTTTATGGAGGGTTTAAGCAGTCTCATGAGTGACTCTCAGGCCAAACCTGTTAAAGACCACCAAACCTGAAGGCAAAAGGCATTGGAGAATGTAGCATGATCGTTTGCACTAGGAGGCAATGTCCAAACCAGAGTCCACAGAATCTTCAAACTATGATTGGTTGTGTAACTCATCACAACTCTCCTGCCAATAAATCTGCTCCATTTTCAATTTACACTGTCTGGGTTCGGGTCTAGTATTGTTTGGGTATGGTTGGCACACAGAGCTTTGCAGGATGCCTCCACATGTAGCTGAGATTTTTGCTGTGTGCATGTTGTGGCCTCTTTCAGCCTATATGAGCTATGCTTACCCATGAAGCCCTTTTTTGTGGCTTGACACAAATTTATACCCAGATAACATGCCCATGTGGAGCAAGTATATGCGTGTAAACGGGAACCAGAAAGCTTTGTCCATGGGTTCCATGTTGGTCCCACATATGGATGCCCACCAGGGTCATACCAGGGTCAGTCATGGGAAAAGGAGGGGTTAAACATGGGCCTATCTGGGTTGTACACTGCAAATAGGGTCTAGAGGGTACCCATGTGAGATTAGGGTGGGCTGTAATGATGGGGCCCATTTGGGACACCCAATTGGGTCCCAGTAACAATGCATGTACAAACCCACTCAGAGCCCATGCCCACCCATATTCCAGTCTACTTTATTTAGCTCTTGAAAGCCATGATAATTAGCTGAGGAGGTAGATCATCATTAAAGCAGCCTTAAACCAGAACAAACTGTAGGCTGCAGTGTAAGACCCACTAGGACTTGGCCTGAGAAACACTAAACCACAGTGCACCGTCCTCAGGAGTTTTTACTCGGCTAAAATATTTGGGATTTTTTTTGTTTGTTTGTTTGTTTCACAAGGTTGAAGGTTCTAGCTCATGGTTTAAACTGGAATATTAAACACTTTGGAAAAATAAAAAAAAAAAGATAAAAAGATAAAACTTTGGAGCAGTGCTGAAGAAGAAACTATTTTAGCATCCTAAAGATGTCACCTTTTAGTGGATGGTTCTTTAATGAACCAGTTTAGTACATGAGATGTGTGAATGTGAGGTCATTTTTCAAGTTTAAAGACCGACACATAATGTACCATCAAGCCAAGAACCATTGAGGAACCTTTTTTCGTAAGAGTTTAGCGCACTGTGTAAGACATCTATCACTGAAACGAAAGGGTGTGAGAAAAAGTAAACATGGGAATGAAAGGTGGCACAGGCTGAAGTTTTGGATTTTGGTGTCACCCATTAAGCAGCCTCACGTGAGGACCCCATGTGTCCATTATATCGCCATTCATTAGTCCATTCAATCATTCAACATTACAGTGCAAAAGAAAGCGCTCAGATTAGGCAAAAGTGGGGAAGAGGGTTTTTTATGGTTAGTTTTTGGTTTTTCTTTTGTCCTTCAAGGGTACACTGTGCTGACCATACTGGACATACCTTAATGCATCCACAAAAAAAAAAAAAACACCAATTTCTTTCTTCTTGTGTAATTATGTATACTCAGTACACATTATTTGGCCTGATTTAAAAGACAATTGCGTGTATGGCACAGTTGTGTGCAATTACTTATCTGCTATTATTGTTATTCCTTTACTGTTTCGCCATTAAAGCTCCACCTGGATATATACAGTATGAAGTGAGAGGGTGGAAACTCCTACAGTTTAAAAAAAACTGTAAAATGTCCACTTGCCCATTTTAACTCAAGACCTGAAATACTGTAGCCTGTTGCCTTTGCTGACTTACAAAGGCATTGCCAAAGCTCTCTACCAATAACATGGCCGCAATGCCCATATCCTATCAATAAGAGTCCTCCCACTGAGTTCAGTTTAAGGTGTGCAGTTGGATAAACACCTGCAGTCTCGGGAGAGCTATTAATCTGGTATTAATTATGAATATCTCAGCTGTGCACACTGGTAGTTAGCAGACACGCACTGTCACTTTTTCTCTCACGCCTCTCTCAACGATTTTTCCTCATTTTCTTTGTAATCTTTTCCTTTGGGGAAAAAAAACTTGTGCCAAACTGAGTGGAGCAGACTACTGTGGGCAGATATGACACGACTGATTTCTGCAGTATGTATTTTTTCGTTTTCCTGTGCATCAAAGTGTTGAATGCCTTTCTGTTGGAGTTTTTGCTTTTTGCTCTAGTTGTAAATGTTCCTTTTTCTCTGCTGTTTCTGGGATGCTGCGATGTCTCTCAATAAATCCAACAAACAACAAGAAAAAAACATGTAACGAGAATGTTTCCGCAAGATTGTCATAGGGGGAGTGCAAAACAGCTGACATCGTCACCACCACTTATACATTGTTGGTGTTGTTGTTTTAAAAGATGAAAAAGAAATAAATGAATTGAATATCAGATTTGGAGCTTTATTGTAATGACACTGGGAGCAAGCTGTATCATGAGTACAAGGCAAAGGTGAGTCATTGGTTTGAACTCTGGATTATTGATCACAGGGTTGTGGGTTTGATGCCTGTGTATACTAAGCTGCCACTGTTGGAAGCAAGGCCCTTAAACCTCTATGCTTTGGGGTGGCGTAGCATGGCCAACCCTGAACTGTGTACATGGCTTTATAAGCTGGGACATGTACTGCAGAAGTATATCAGCATAATGACAATAAAGAGGTACTTAAGGTCAAGTGTAGATGAGGTCCTAGGGTGCCTTTACAAATTGGATCCTTTATTTGCTATATAAAAGCATTGGTAGCATGCTCTGCTTTCTAAACTGCACAGTGTTTTGACTGACTGCAGTATTCTGTTGATCTGATGAGATGAATTGTGTAGAGAACCTGCAACCCATCACAGACAGAATTTCATCACCCACCAGTGACATCACATGATTTGTGCAGCACTGTAGCAGCCGTGTGCAGTGTGTGAGGTAAGGGGATACACTTTGTTCAGGCAATTATATAACGAATATGCACCTCTTGTTAAACAGTTCAACCATAAAGGAATTAAGGCCTTAACAAGCAGCCCCAGACACACACAGACACACACACTCTTTCTCTCTCTTCTGCTCTACTGCTGAGCCCCAGTCTCATCTGTTTGTGTGTGCTGAAGCGTCGGGAAATGCCACTGGACTGTCACTGATCAACACTATCAGTCCCTAATGAGAGCTGGGGCTCTATAAGTAAAATTCACACACACACACACACACACACACTCCCCCCACACACACACAAGCAGGATTATAACTCAGAACAACATATAATTCAAACCTCTATACACTGCATGAACTTAAGTAAATTATGCCTCACAATTCCATTCAATTAAATACAGTCAGGTGATGGATACATTAAATGTCTGAATATTTGTGGACACCCCTTCTAATAAATGCATTCAGCTATTTTAAGTTGCACCCATTGCTGACACATATGTGCAAATGCACAGATACAGCTTGTCTAGTCCCTGTAGAGAAGTATTGCCAATAGAATAGGACTCTTCGATGAACATGAACTTATTTGCACCATGCTTAATGCCAGGTGTGGGATAAAGGGGTCTAAAGCCCCCCAGTCTTGAGCTGCAGAGCAGTGGAACTGTGTTTTCTGGAATGATGGTGCATCCGCCCAATACTTTACTAACGCTCTGGTTGCTGAATGCAATCAGCTCCTCACTGCAATACTCTAAATCTAATAGAAACCCTTCCCTGAGTAGAGACAGATACTCCAAAAGCAAAGGCAAAAACCTTTTAGAATACATTTGATTTCAGAAGAAACAATGACTGAGCAGGTGTCCCAATACTTTTGTTCATATAATGTAGACACACAGACAGACAGCCTGTGTATCCAGAAATATCCAGATTTCATCTATTTAGGGAATTTGGTTGTTTTATGGTGCTTTCATTGCTGACACAAGTGTTCTGTTTTACACACACACACACACACACACACACACATACACACACACACACACACACACACACACACACACAGCTTGTATCAACATAAAAAGCATTTCCAAAAGAACTGGATGCTTTTGAGCAGCTGCTCATGAGTCCAGGGTCACCATGTCCAATGCCAAGCATCAGATTTCTTACAAAATCAAGGGCATTAAAAAAAGAGTTGATCTTTAGTTTTTGTGCTAGATTTGTACTAGATTTTGAAGCATTGCTGAGAGGATTTGATTGTATTCAGCAACAAGAGCATTGGGGAGGTCAGGATGTTGGATGATTACCACCCCCACTTCATCCCCTACTCCCCAACTCATCCCAAAAGTATTGGATGGAGCACCATCCATCATTCCAGAGAACACAGTTCCACTGCTCCACACCTTAATGCTGGGGGGCTTTATACCCCTTTAGCCAACGACTGGCATTGGAAATGGTGCCAATAGGTTCACGTTTTAATATCTGCTCCGGAGAGTCCTATTCTATCGGCAGAACTTCATTACAAGGACAAGACAAGCTGTGTGAGTGTGTTTGTACATCTGTCTAAGCAATGGGTGCAACTTAGAGTAACTGAATGCATTCATTTGAAGGGGTGTCCACAAACATTTGGACATATTTTTTTGCAGTTTACACTGGTATTATACTCACATACAGCATTGTGGCCCATTATCACAACAATCATTTAGCCCCTTCACGGCAAGACACACTGCGTTTCTATGACTGTTATGAATAAGAGTTGCACTGGTTAATCCTAAACGGACAGGAGCAAGCAGTGACCTGTGTTTTAGCCTGTTTTCATGCACAGACAACCTATGTTCTGAAGCTCACACTGGACGAGCTGTTCAGCTTTACCTCAGTCAAGCACATCTGCCTCTATTCTCCATGAGAAAAACTTCATGCTTAGCAATGTTCAGCAATCCGCTAACAAACTAGCAGCACATTTAACGTCCTGTAAAAGCAAGCCAACGCGAGGCGCAGTCTGCTGGAAACATGTCTTGGCTCGCCATGCGCATCCACACACCCCAGTGAGTTGGAGGGGTGCGTGTGTGTGTTTATGCACTATTTTTAGCTGCAGCAGAGCAGCAAAAAGATGGCTGGGGGCTGTGTGCAGCACGTTATGTCAGATGAGATTGGGCTTTGTGTGCATGGAGGACGCTCAGACAGGAAGGTATAAGTGAGAAGCTGTGTGCAATGGGCCCTCGAGGCTTCCGTCCCTGGACGTCTCTCTTTTCTCGTCCTCTCAATCCCTTTTCTTTCACATTCCTCTTGCTCTGTTGTTTCCGTGCAGTACATCACTGGGCTAATCTATGCCCTGGAGACTAGGCCCTGTGCGCGGTTCATGCAGGGTGATGTGTGGCTGTAGCACTACGCCTGCATGAATCCGCAAATGATTCATAAGTTAAATTTGTTGAGAACAGAAGTGTTTATGCAGCACAGCACAATAAAATTTCTGAAGATATACCATTGGTTTTACCCATAGTTTAGAAGTGTCTAGAAGTCTAGTGCATGACCTCTCATGTATTGCAATCGACAAAGTATTTACAATCGATAAAACATAGTAGCCTTATCAGTGTCCTTATCAGTACAAACACTCCTGGACTAATATCTGTTCAGTTTTAGTCTTTTATTATATTAGGCCTATATACCAGACTGCAAAAATGGCACAGAATGAATTTTGTTGTTCTTTCCATTTTGTGGGAACCAGTTTTGGAACATTATGTTGACTTTGGAAGGCAACAGAAATGTTGGTTTTGCTCACTACGACTTTACTGGAATCTTTGTCCCTCCAAGTATCCATGACCCATTTGTCTATTTGCACTCTTTTATATTAATAATGTCATATGGATATATTTTGATGCATTTTCATAATTCATAATATAATTGTATTTTTTTAATTACCTCAAGATATTTAAGATAATTCAGGCAAGCCCTGGTATTAAAAAAGTAGTCTAATTGACTGAACACTATTCTTTCTTTCTTTAAGCATGCAAGAGAGGAGGTAAGAAACGGAAAGGAAATATAAGCATGTTCTTCAAGTTGCACTTCTATATCACTTTAATAAATCAGTGTATATGTAAATAAGTGGACACCTAAAGTTTGTCACTGTCTTTTTTACAGTTTATTTGCAGGTTAATCTGTTTTTGCCTCATTTAGCACATGCAGGTGTTTGTGCTCTTTGACATTAAATAGAGCTGCTATGTTTTAACATGCGTATATCCTTTCTCAGTGAGCTAGTCATGAGGTGGATAACACAGGGTGATTCTGTTTTTGGAGACAACCACTCAGCACTGAGTTGCAGAAGTACATTATGAACACTTTTAAGGCCTAGCTAGCCACATGCTAACAGCTAGCATAAAAAGGATTGGCCAAGAAATCTGACCAAATCTATTTCTCTTCCCCCCATATGAGTCAAGGCAGATCTGGTGTCTGAAGTTTGCTTCTATAGCTTTGCTCTGGAGCTGTGAGACTAACAGGAGGTAATTAAGCTTAAACTCAATATATTAGCAAGCTGCAAGGCTAAATTATCCCAAAACAGTTGCTACATACTCTCAAGTAAACTTGCTTGTGCATTCTTTGATTGTATGACATGATTTATTTTATAAATATGAATGAATAGTAAATGCTTTTAAAACCCTGTATGTCCAAACATTTGCGAACATCTCTTCTAATATATGCATTCAACTACTTTAAGTTACACTGATTAAAAATGCACACACACAGTTTGTCTAGTGCCTGTAGAAAGGTATTGCCAATAGAATATGACTCCCTAAAGCAGATAAACATGAACCTATTGAGCTTTGGAGCAGTGGAACTGTGTTCACTGGAATGATGGATGGTGCCCCATCCAGTACTTTTGGGGTGAGTTGGGGAGTTGGGGATGAGATGAGATGGTGATCATCTAGTAGAAAGCCATTTATGTGCATGTTATGTATGTTGGATATAAGGAAATATCCTTATTCTATTTCTATTCTAAAAAATATATTGTAATATATGTCTTATATTTGAAATCTATATATTGCAATAAATCAAATTTCGGTATGGGTACTATACCAGTACTTATATCGACTTTGACAAATACAGAGTATATATATATATATATATATATATATATATATATATATATATATATATATATATATATATATACATATTTGTACAGTCTTAATTGGTGCCTTACTTTGTAAATGTGAGATTTTTCTTCAACTTTAACATAGAGGGAATTGCTGGAAATGGAATGAAAAGCACATGTAATTAGAGCAGATAGACATGATGGAAAACAGAGAAAAAAAGTATGTGTGTGAGTAAGCAAGAGAGAGAGAGAGAGAGAGAGAGAGAGAGAGCGAGCGAGAGCGAGAGAGAGCGAGAGCGAGAGAGACGGGGCATAGAGAGATGAACAGATGGCCGGTCTTGCACTCATCTGTGGAGGGCTACTTCCTGAAGCGCTGGTTAGTGTCTCCAGTGGAACAGCCGGCTGGAAAGACCGTGCAGAAAGCAGGACAGCAGGGCCAGAGAGGAGAAATTGGGGGTGGGAGGAGGGGGTACTGGCCAGCACACACTGGACTGAGCAGCACCAGGCCAGGTGCCAACCTGCCAGCGGGCATTAAACGGGCATCTTTGGCACTGCCAGCATCAGACAAAGGAGCCATGGAGAGACTCAATTTCACTGCAGACGTCACACCATAGGCCCTTGGCATCACCATGGAAACCCTGCCCGGGCAAGCTACTGCCATCTCATGATGGGCATGAAGCCAACGGCTCACCTGCAACATAGACGTCAGATCTCTTTATTCGGAACAGAAGCGGAAGTGATAAAAACAATATCAACTGTAAATCATTACTGTGATATCAGCCTCTGAGACACTGGTGATGCAGAAGGTTGCAGTATGCAAACCTAGAAGCACAGGGGAAGGAAAGAAAAGAAATTACAGGGGCTATAGAAAAAGGAGGTATGCACTGAGCAGGTCGGTCCCACTTTAGATTAAGTGTCACTAATAACTGTGCAGTTACACTATACGGACAAAAGTATTGGGACACCAGGTTATTTATTGTTTCTTCTGAAATTAAGTTTTTCCTGCTGTGTTGTTTAAGTATCTGTCTACCGTTCAGGAAATTATAAAAAAAAAATAGCTTTTGGATCATTGCTCTGAAAATTCGATTGCATTTGATCAGGAAGTTGGATGATCACCACCCCGCCTCATCCCCAATTCATCCCAAATGTATTGGACGGAGCACCATCATTCCAGAAAACACAGTTTCACTTCTCCATGCCTGGCATTAGTTGTGGTGCCAATAAGTTTATGTTTATCTGCTCCAGAAAGTCCTATTCTACCGGCAATACTTTTCTACAAGGACTATACAGGTTGCTTGTATATACGCATTTGCACATCTGTGTCAGCAGTGCTTGCAAGTAGCTGAATGCATTCATTAGAAGAGGTGTCCACAAACATTTCTCTCAAGCTGTACTACTGTAATTAATCTGAAACAGCTAATACATCCCTACTAGTTACCTTGCTATTACACAGATTGTTAATATGTAACTACACAGTTATTAGAGACATTCATAAAGTTAACATAGAGAACGAAAACAGATAGTAGATGTATTGCTTAGCAACCAGCAACACCTTTGTCTAGAGCATCATGTTAGACCAAAGGACCTCCAAAGGACTATTATATATAAACTCAGATCTTGTGCTCATCGATGCTGGGTGTAATATGATGTCCTATAGCAGTTTGATAAGACATGGTACTTTTCATGCTCTACTTGTTTCATTAATTCACTGTAGTAGCAATTAGCAACCTTAACTTCAGTATGGATTTAGGCTCCTCTACCCACCTCTGCTAAAGAGTATTGCAGAAGTGCAGAATTATCCCATTCTGCATTTACAGAGGTCCTACGCTTGCAGTGCACTGCACAGCAACAGCATCTCCAAGAGCAGACATGATCAGGTCTGCCTAACCCAGACAGAGCCGGCAACCTTTTCATGTGCACTCTAGTGCGCCGGTCTGTTGACCGAGCTGTTTATTTTCAGTCTCTAAAACACGACAGGCTGACCAGCACATCGTTCAGACCACACCTTATCTAGGCCAGTTTGGCAGACGGATGTTTTGTCTGAAATTGAGTACCACATATTACCAGTACCTGACCTTAGTAATGCTCTTGTGGCTGAATGCAATCAAATCCCCACAGCAATTGTCCAATACTGCATTTAAAGACTTCTTAATAGAACAGAGGTTGTTACTGCAGTGAAGATTGAAACTATTAACCCCATAACTCTATTGTGCAGAAACTATTGTTTGGTTTAGCATATCCTGTGGAGTTCCACTGGGTTCTATTTTTATTTTAATAAATGCTCCATGGGAAAGTGTCTACAAACCTTTGGACATGTTCAATACACATACTGTAGACTTATGACATACACTTTAGAAGCAATTGCATGATGAGCAGTCTAGGCTGGTGGAGGTAGTATTTTGGTGTAGGGAATGTTTTCCTGGCACAATAACACCAATCAAGGCTACAACCTATTTGAGAATTGTTGCCTCTTTCCAGCATGGGAACCACACCACATCCCAAAACAAGTCATCTGGTTTCATCCTGGTTTAATGAACATGACAGTGAGTTGATGGTTCCTCCATGGCTTTCCCAGTCACCAGACCTGAATCCAGTAAAACATCTCGAACGCACACAATGTACACAAACTTGTACACAAGCTGTTCACCTTCACAGTGCGCGCTGCTGTTGATAAATCATTGGTCTGATTGTTCTGATTATTGCTGGACAGGTAATCTAATCACAGTATCAAATAAGAAATGTGACAAGGCCACATTCATGATCTTCTCAACTCATTTGCTCCCAATTCTTTTCTTTTTTTTCTTTTTTTTTTAAACAATTCGGCCACTGGGCATATGAATATGCAGTGGCAGGAGTGTTTCGTGGGACTTTGTTACTCATAATCAGAAATGAAATTTGTGTACAGAGCAGGCCGCAAACTGCAAGTAAACAGCATTTCGCCTGGCTCCGAGGGCCTCTAACACCCTCTAAATTAGCCTGCTCACATTAACAGGTATAAATCTCAGCTTATGTAACTGGCCGCCGCTCCAGGCTTTGTTCTTTTGGAGCGAGTGTGTTGTGTGCATGAGGAATAGAGACAGAGAAGCAAAATCAGTCACTAGCTCAAAGCAATGGTGTCACCACAGAATATTCCCAAGCTCAACAGAGGGAGAAAAGTGCCCTAACTAGCTGAGAAGTTAGGACAACATCATGTGCATAATTATCCGCCGCCTTCCGCTCGTCTTTTCAGCAGTCTCACCAACACATGACCGACCTCCACGCTGGGCCTGCCTTTGGCGGATGGGTGGTGCTTTGATGTGGGCAGTCGGTGTAAATTCCTCCAAATAGTTGAACTTGCTTCACAAAACTCTGAGACCATCACAGAACATCACTGGAACACCACAGCATTTCACCACGCCACCTCAGAATCCAATACTACATTCCGAACGCATGATCTTCACATGCCTTGACCAGTAGAGAGGGAGGACAAGGTCAAAATATTTAATGGAACTTTTCATTCGGCTAAAACCCAAAAGCCGTGGTCAGACCATATGAGCCAAAACCAAGACCAGACCAAAGCAAACCCTCAGACGCAGGTAGCGGCGAGCCAGCCTGGAGAGGAAAGATGAGCAAGACCAAAGGGCCGCTCGGAAAGAAAGAAAGAAAGAGAGGGACTGGGAAAAGCTAGCATAACAAACAAGACGGAAGGTGCAAAGGAACTGGGATGTTTTTCGCCGACATCTTCTGTTGCTTTCCTCTCAGTGCAGCTGTTGCTGAGCTTATAAAAGCCCAGCTGGAGTGGCAGAGACAGAGCAGAGTGTGGGAGCAGGGAGCAGAGACAGAGAAAGTGAGAGAGAGACAGAGGAGAAAGACTTGCCCATACTGACAGGTCCAGCACTCACCATCTGCTAACACAGAGAAAGCTGTCCTGTACTCCTGCTTCTGGCTTTCCCAACATCGTCCCTGAGAGCAAGCCTGCTCACCTGCTGCCCCGACATCAGGCAAACACAGGGGACCTGCTTGACCGCCTCAGAGACCATCTTGCGTTGAACATTTTAGCATAAGTTCAGTTATTTATTTTAGTTCCAAAGGAAATTGGTCTATTTGACCAACTCTGTGTTAGTACTGAGCTTTCCCCTCCAATAAGTGAGAGTTAGCAGCAGGATGGCCTCAGAGAAGAGTCTGTGCATCATGAAAGTGCTGTTGTGGATCGTCTGCTTGGACATCAGTCTCACATGGAACTACAGAGGCACGCAGGCCGCCATGTACCGTCACAAAGGTATGACAAAGACAGGCTTACAGTGATTGTGTATTTAAAAAATCTATGTTACATTTGTCCCCTTGTCCCAAATGTAGTCAATTAGCCAAGACATGCTGGGTGTTTGCAAAGGTTTCTTCTGTATTTCTGGACTGGAGCTGAATGGCAAGTAACGGAATATATGATTCCAATATCTGACAGTAATATCGGAATCATATCAGCATCAGACACATGGTTTGTTTTGACAAACATTTCAAGCCATTATTTGATGCTGTATTTATTGCAGGCTATTTGAGGAGAATGTTTAGATGACACTGAGGTGCTAAAATGTCCCAAATTATATTTTAGATACTTTTTGATATAAAGTTGTGTCAGAATGTCACAATGAATAGACCAATAGAAATGATCCAAGATCTTTTGCACAGATTTCCATTAAAAATGTTTACCTCCTCCTGTAAACATCAGCCCAGAGTTCCTGTATCAGTACAGCCCTAGTTTTTAGCCATGCATTGATCCATACTTGAGACAGTAAGCCGAGCATTTCACAGTATGATGCAATCTGAGTAAAGTGGGATGATTTAGGCAGAGTGCTGATGACTGGTCTAAGCTTCAAATAGGTTTAATTTAAAGACATGTTTAAATGAAATGAACACATTCAGACACTAAACCTGTCCTGGGTGATTAATTACACTGAAGGGGAAAAGAGAGGACATTTGCTCTGTACCTGAGCAGACTGCAGTCACTCTATGACAACACTCTATACGCCAGATATTTAGAGGTAACTTCGCACTTCTTCACATAAAACACTAGACAGAAGCCTCAGATTTAAACGATTTAAGGGTCTGCCTCATTGCAGCACACTAAGCACAGCAGCTCCCTTGCATGCTAATGCAGAGCTTCTGGAAGCCCAGCTTTTCAGCTGAGGAAACAGCGCCATCTGGTGGTCGAGCCTGGGCAGTGCTGCAGCAGAAAAACATCTCACTGCATCCATTTCTCCTTTGGTGTCACCCAGGCTTGTGCGAGCATAACAGCAAGCATTTTGAAGCTGGTCAGACCTTCTTCAGAGGATGTGACAAGTGCTACTGCCACAAGGGCGGCTACATCTGCTTTCCGTGAGTAACAGCATGACACCATAATTAACACAGGTCTTATTTCTCTATTCTGGCCACTGAACACAACTGCATGCATCATTTTAAAGTGATATTTTGGTGAAAAATACATTTGTACATGTGTATTCTACTGGTGGCGGGTATGATCTTTCAGTGTTGGCTACATTATATCACATCACAACTTCACAAGAAACATGGCTCAGGAGATACAGTAAGGTTGATTGACTACAACCTATTGCTTTAGTGCTGGGTGAAGAAGACAAGCACAACTGGCCTCAAAGCAATGCACCATTGGACATAACCTACTACTTCAGCTGCAAATTAGGATTAAGTGTAATGGACTTTCTATGAATTATCTCAGTTTTCCTCATCCTGCATTTCCCAGACCCACAAAGCCAACCTCCTGGCCAAACAAGTGCCAACGTGTGCCCACGGCCTGTGGCTACCGGGTGGTGTACCGGGACAATCCTGCAGTGGAGTGCCGCGCCTACAGCTGGATCTGGTGATACTTCCCTTCACACAGTGTGCAAAAGAAGCAGCACCATTTACATGTCCATTAAAGTCTGTTGTTATTCAGTCACATTATGAGCACTACAGCTGACCACTGACGTCATGATTTGTAGATAGTCTTTTTCTAAAGCTCCTGCCCTCCTGGAGCCAATTTCTTAAAACATGAAGTAACATGATCAGCCTTTGTGCTGATCAGGGGACACAAGATGATCATACAGTTTTAACAAACTTATTTACAGATTCTTTAGGCTAAAGTGTAATGCTTAATAAAGGGGAATGTCAGATTCAAAATGTCTGCATAATTCAGCCCTGCAGATTCGAACAGAGACATTCAGAGCATATTAATGTGAAATGGCTCATTGTAGAGAAATGTACACTCCTGTATCTCTGTGCTTATGAGAGGAACCAAGCGTTGTGATGTTTACAACACGTACAAAGCCTTTCAGAAAAAACATCACGCACGTCTTTTATGCACTATATGTCAAAAGTATCGGGACACATGCTCATTCATAGATTTTTTTTTCAAATCAAGGGCATTTTAGCCGTTGTTGAAATAACTGTCTCTACTGTCCTAGTTTTTGGAGCTGTGCTGTGAGGATTTGACTGCATTTAGCAATTAGCGTTAGTGAGGTCAGGATGTTGGATGAACACCACCATACCTCCTCTCAAAATTATTGGATCATTCCAGAGAACACAGTCTCACTGCTCCACGACTCAATGAAGGGAGGCTTTATACCCCTCTAGTCCACGCCAGGCATTATGCATGGTGCCAATAAAGACCTATTCTACTGCAGTACTTCTCTGCAAGGACTAGACAGGCTGAGTGTTTGCACTTGCAACTTCTAGTAGCTGAAGAGTAGCTGAATACATTCAACGGAGGGGGTGTCCACAAACATTTGGACATAGTGTATGCTGAAAATGGTATAATTCTAAAGCTGACTAGGTACGATTTGGCCTTACCCCTCCACCAATAAAGTTAAATCTCCAAACTACCCTAAAGCAGCATCTCAGGTTGCATGTAGTCTCTAACATCAGCACGGTCATTTTTTTTGTTTGTTTTTTAAATCACTGTAGCTTCTGTGTATGTTTCATCAAAACGGCCATTTTCAAAATACATTGTCATGAGTATTTTATTATCAAAATGCATTACATCTTTTCTGCTTTCTGTCTTTTGGAAGAGGGGTCCAAACTGCTTTGTGTAAAAAATAAAATACAACAAAACAGATCATATTTTAAAACTGTTTTTTTTTTTTTTTTTTTTTTTTTTTTAAGTGTCCAGTTTCTTCCCCCCCCGGAGACCTGGAAATGAAGAGTAGACCCTTAATCCCAGATCCAACTGCACACTTTCAACCGTTAACACCAACCCATAAAGGAAATATCATGCGGCAAATTTAGTGTACTATATTTTTTTGGAACAGTATATAACACATTTTTATGCAAGTACACATGATCATACATAAATGTTTTCTTGGTTGTTAACATTTTTTCTTCTGTAATTAAGGTGCTGGTAAATTTTGGGTCATGTAGTCTTTTCTTTTCCCCTCTGAAGTCTTCTGTAAAAGACAAACATTCATGTTAATTAGGGAGTACCCTTGTGTCTTTTCATAAATGGCGAAGGGGGACATTGACAGAAAAAGGTCAAAAGGTGTCCTAGGTGGTGACAAAATGAACCAATCCCCTCCCCCACTCTCTGCAAGGTCCTGTGACCAAAGGAGGAAAAATACCCCAAACAAACAAACAAAAACAAAACAAAAACCCCCTTTTCTGTTTATTTCCGGTCAACTGCAGATTTAGTCCGTCTCAGGTCCACCCAACAGACTACCAAGACAAAGACTACAGTTCCCAAGATGCAACAGAGACATCCGTTTCATTTTGTGAGAGATATTCAGTTCCAATCCGCTGGTCATCATGGCACAACTTGGTGACCTCACCGCGAGACGAATATCGGACGACAAACAAAAGTACAGCATTCTGTCAGAAAACAGACACTTCTGAAAGCAGCACTTTGCGTTAAAAATACTTAGTATGAGACCCAGCAGCTATCTTTTCGATTTCTGTCTTTTTTTTTCCTAAATCAAACCATTCAGCCACGGCTTCTCTCGTCCTCCCTTCAGTGGCGTACGGAATGCAAGGATTGGTCAAAGGGAGAGAAAAATAAATTCTCAACAATATGAAAATAAAAAAAATCCTGCAGGATTCAAAAAACTGTTAGGGGAACAAATCCTATAACGGAGTAAAAACAATATTTCTGCAGCTTACATTTCAAAACAGTCCTGTGCATTCCTAGTTACAAAGGTTTTTGCAACATTTACTAGAACCCCATTTCAAACAAAATGAAAATAAAACCAGTCCCATATGACAACGATATCTTAGAACAGGTTGATAGTGGGAAAACATGACACCGGGTTTCACACAACCCTAAAATCAATTCAAACAAAAACCGAGTTAACTGCAGCACCATAAGATCTGTGGTTGTCAAGTATTACAGAGTGAGTCTACAGATGTGGAGAGACCACCAACAAAAACAAAACAAATCCAGAAGACTTACTGAAAAAGAGACTTAAAAAGAAAACTGCAAAGGGCCGATCCAGACCCCCTTATGTCTCCTAGAAAACTAGTGATTGACGAGTTGACTGACTTAATCTGAATGGAATGATTAAGAGGAACGGGGACTCAACGGCTCTGACGGATGAAGCTAACAAACACTTTGCTTGGAGAAAAAACAAAAATCTGTGAAAAGTCCAGTGGACAGTTTGGACTCTGATGAAAGAGCAAATTGAAAAGCACCAAATGTTCTAACTGATCGGAGATGATCCAATCTGGTTCTAGATCATCAGCAGTATTTTTTTCCCCATTATTTCAGCACAGGTGCCTGAATTAATTTACACATTAAGTCTGTACATGTCTTCAAAGCACATGGGTAAATCTGAAATTACATATGATTTTAATCTGGATTCCTCTGAAACTTCTATGTATTGTTTAATTTTCACTGATTTAAAGATTACAATGATGTCCACATTAGACTACATGTAAAATGCAGAAATGCAGATTTTTTTGGTGAAAGAGAAAAAAAGAAAAAAGAGAAAAAAGGAAAATAGAGAAAGTAAGAAAGGAAACGATCATTACAAGAGGTGGAGTACGTACTCCTCACGTCTGTACATCAAGTTCCAACCCCTAACCCAGAGTCTTTCCACAGGTTTGGAGGTGAGGATGGCGACAAACACACAAATACACACATACGTGCACACCCACACAAACACTCACTCACTCATTCCCACTCTCACACACACACAAACATGCTTAGGATCCTAGTAGGTCCCAGATTGTGTCCGTACCCCTGAACCCTGCATAGGGGGCTGCTGTAAATGCCGCTGTGGGTAGTGCTGCGCACCGGAGGCTGAGAGAAGCCTGGAGCTGGCCTGCAGCACTGCCTGCCCGGGACTGCCTGGTTTTAGGCTTCGAACTGTAGCAGGCTGGGCTAGTCTGGATCCATGTGAAGGCTGGCTGCAAAGGGCAGCGCTGCTGTCTGTTTTGGGGTGCCCCTGACTTCTGGAGGACAGGCTAACAGACCCTGACAGAGTGCTGTTCAACAGGCTGGCTTTGAGATGGCTGCCAGAGTAAAGGTGCGCCATGTCCATCACGCCTCCTCCACTGCTGCCGTGGTGATGCAGAGCAACCCCTGCCTGCCTGGAGTCTACTGAGGAGGAGGAAGGGGCTGATGAGGAGAGTGCATCCTGGGGTAGAGGAGTGGGCGTGCCCAGCCGTGACGGATGGTAGCCCTGAACCACTGACGAAGAGGAAGGTGAAGAGGAGGCGCTGAAGGCGGGACGGAAGGGGGAGGAGCTCTGCTGGTGGTAGACCGGGCTTTCCAGATGTTGATGGGATTCTGACAGGTGAGGTGGCATCTGTAAAATGTCACGTGACCCATTGTTAACCTCAAGTACAAACGTACATAAACTGAAAAATTACTTTATACACCAACAACCGCCTAAACTCAGCAGTTCCTGGGGCTAGAGCTTCTTTTTACATTTCAGTATTTCAATGGGTTGTGGCTGGAATGGTGTCTTAATTAGCTTTTAGTTGGATTAAGTATGTTGGAGCAGAGAAAACATTCAGAACAAGGGCCTATGGGTACTTCACAACCAGTTTGGCGCCTCAAGTTAAGTTTGCTGAGTCATTAATTTTTACCTGATGCGGGTGGACAGATGGGCTGTACCCCTGAGGACTCCTCATAGGGGAAGCCAAAGATGAACTTGAAAGATCATACCTATCCCCTTCCACTCCATCTATGAACATAACACACAAACACATCATCACAATTAAAACATTTGATACATTTGATACTAAAAACCAATAAAACATCTGTTTACAAAAACAACCTGGGCATCCATCAATGGGTCTGAATATCAACAGTTCTGCTGCAGCTTTATTGTTAATTAGGCAAAGTCCTTTGATGTTAATAAGACTAGACAACCAGAGTAGTGTGTTACACACTTGTGAGCACACCGTGATATAGTGAGCACACATGCCTAGTGGTGGGCAGCCAGAATATTGCACTAAAAAAACTAAGATGCTGCCACATCATTCCCTGAGGAGAAAGACTCCTCTTCAGCATTTTGCGTTGTGAACACATGTGAACGGTTATCCTGTTACTAATTCAAAATGAAAACTACAGATTTTTTTTTGTAATGAAAAAATAATCAAATTCAATACTCATTTTTAGTCTCTTAACATACCAGTGCAGTCACCTAAAATAATATGACACCAGTGCTACATTAATATTTGCTAAGCAATGCTTTAATTTCTGGGATATTCTGGAAGTTTGCGCTACTGACAATGCTAATGTACACATGACAAAAGTTATTGCAGTTATTCCATACCTGTATCCTTGTCTCGGCTGCTGCTGTGCTCACTCGCTCCACCTTCCGACCTTTTAAGAACTCGATCCATTTTTATATTGCCTCTTAGAACCCGTTCTAAAACTCCCTGCCCCTCTCTGAGCCTCTCTACAGATGTTGGTACCATCCTGAAACAAAGCAGAAAATGTTAATCTCCATTCAGAGTGAACATGCATATCAATCTTTGGTGATCATGCACGGAAGTTCTCTTCTCACCACTGGCTGGAGTCAGGAGCACGGGGGCCGGAAGGTTGAGAGTGAGTCACAATGCTGGAGCTGAGGTCCGGGGGACTGACCTCCTCTATCTGTGGGAAGGCCTGGTGGGCTGGAGAGGAGAAGGAACTGTGTGGGGAGGCAGTGGACTGCAGCAGTGAGCGAGGCCCACCTGGGGACTCGGCACTGGGGCAGAGAGAGCTGGGACGGGTGGGGGTACCTATTGTGCCTCCAGGGTCGTGGTCCCGTGCTCCCTGCTTCCTCTTTCTGTACTCCAGTAGAGAGACCTGGAGAGATAGAGATGGAGAGAGAGAAGAAATACAACGTGTGAAAAGCTGACATAGCTCGAGAGCTTGAGACTGGCATTGAAGAAATGCATGGCACGCTCACACGCATAACCACATGCACAGCAATACATTTAAGACAATACCCAGGATGTAACATGTCACCATCCACTGGTTCAATGGAAATGAGAGTGGTACAGCATGCAGAAGTAACCATCACCGGTTCAGTTTACCCAAACACCACAAGTACTAAAATCTGTTTACAAACTACATGTACATTATCAAATTGCACCACTGTCAGAGAAAGCTGTGTCACAATATAAAACCTGTGTGTTTTTTTTTTTTTACTTCACCCACACCCACTTACAAACACACACAACACAGAGACTGTCACAGATTGTCTCAACACAGAGACAATGAGGCACACTTCTCAGTACATTTGATTAAGATACATCAAATAGGCTTTAATAAAAAAAACAATAATAATAAAGAAAAAAATCTATTAATTTAAAATGTCATATCAAAAGTTACTAATAGCGCATGGCATGTAATTTTTTAACACATGAATGATGCACATGTTGTGTATGTCTGTGAAAAACAGTACACAATGGTTTTATGCATGTTAAGGGAATTCGGGGCAGTATAGGGGACAGAGGCGCATTGTATGCTAATGCAAAACAATATCCACATGCACACTTCTAGATGGAGGCCATGTATGTAATATTCACCATATTCTGCCCTGGCTTGAATTCGCCCCTTACAGTTAGTGCCTGGTAACCAGGCAAGCCTGACAGCTGACTAACGCCACTCCCCATGGCCCTCTGCCTTGAAAAAAAGTGGAAAAGAGAAGACTTTGCAAAATTTTCAGGGGAAAATTGTTTGAGGAATGCATGAAGTATGAGGCAACAGGAGAAGGAGAAAAGTGGGGAGAGAACAAACCATTGGCAAGAACCTTTCGCCCTGATTTGGCTTCATACAAAGAGAAAAAAGACATCACTTTTACGTGAACACGAGGGATACAATATTAAAGCAGGAATCTACATTTTTTCACATTCTGCAAGATTTCTGTCTATTAAAATGTTGTATTATCCTACAATCACAAACACACTCAAATTCAAATAAACACTGACAGATTACAAAATCAGTCACTACAGTTTGAATTTCATTTGTTTTACTATGGAACAGGAATGAATCAAGTGGGAGACTGAATGAACAGACTTCTGAAAATGATGAATGTCTGTTCTTAATACTCTGATTCACACCTTATTAGCAGGAAATAATAAGCCTTCACTGTAAATGACCCCTCTCTCCTCAGGAAAGTCATCTGTGGAGATGCAAAGAGCCCAGTCAAGCCTGCAGGCTTTATAGCTCAATGGAGTGAGAGGCATTGCTTTGACCTTTCTGCACACAAGGAGTGATAGCTCACAGAATGTAGTTTTAAGGAAGACAGCCGAAGCGTACGTAACTGACGGGTTAACATTAACAGTCGTTAAATAATTTTGTAATCATTCTCCAGTTTAGGAGAACAAATTTACACAATTTGTCCTCTTAACCCAAACATAGATCAGCCAACATATGTCTGACCTGACTCCACAGTTTTGCACTGGTTTTTAGCTCCAAAACAAAAACAAAATATTAACAGACACCAATCACACCTTGGCTGATTAACACCACCTTTAGCTGTGGGACTAAAGGGAGTACTGCTTATAAATTTTTTTTTAAACTTAAAGTACAACATATTGTGCTGATATCCGGAGGTGGGTGTACTTGCCTTCTTCTTCTGTGGTGGATTGCTGGTATGAGGTGGTGTTCCACTGTCTGGGTAGCTGCCCCCGAAGTGAGGCTCTGGAAAGGGTGAAAGGGAACCAGAGCCTGTCTCTGCATGCAAAGCCTGGCCACTCACAGTGCTGAAGTAGGACTCAGCAGGAGAGAAGCTGCCCTCTGACTGTGAGTGACGCCGGTCAGTGACTGGGCCAGTGGTCAGGTTGGCGTTGAGGGGAGAACAGGTGTAGATGAGGTTAAACTCTGTCCTAAAGACCTGCTCTCGAGCCTGAGCCTCATTTGAGCGTGAGCCCAAGGAAGCATCACTGGTGTTGGATACCGGGCCTGGAGTAAGGGAGCTCCCACCTCCAGATACACCCAGAGTGTCTGGGATAACCAAGGAAAAGTCTTCAGACACAGGTGCGGGACTGCCAAGGCTAGAGGTCATTGAAAGGTCTGGGAACGTAGGGATCCGTGGCGTATCGAAGTCTGGCCGCAAACAGGGCTAGAGAGAGAGTAAAGAGGCATTAGATTGTTACGCATAAGACAGTCAGTGCATTGCCAGATCGCCTTTTTTATGTACATCAACATCATTATTACTAATATATATCAATATATAGTAATATTACCAGTACTACATCTACTTTAGTATAAAGGATATAAATTTTATTTTATTTTTTTTACACAAAAATGAGCTAAAAATTATACTGTAATACTGCACCCAAGCACAAGTGGGTGCAATGACTTATGTAAAGAGAGCTTGATTCAAGAGATTTGATCATCAGTTATAAAATGCATACTCTTAACTCTCATGATTGTTTCATAATCTGTTCTGTTCAGCCAGTCATATAACATTTTTACACACGTGTGTCTCACCTCTGGAGAAAGAGACTCTGATCTGTGTACAGGTGACGTCTCTGGAGATGAGATGTTCTGTGGAGGAGAGCAGTTATTCCTTTAGTGCATTTACAATTCACAGGAAAACTACAGTTTTCTGAACACAGTAGAGTCAATACAGGTAATGTTCAGACTGTGGTAAAGTGGAGTTGGCTGCAGAATTTGAAATGAGAGGTGCAAAGGCCACCTTGTGTGTGTTGACCTGAACCAGAGCCAAGACAACTGATGATGTGTGGGTATATTTACCTCAAACTGCAGAGGTGTGTTGCAGCGGCTGGCGGGAAGAGAGGGGAGAGGAGAGTAGGGGAGCATGGCGCCGTTCTGCCTCTCCTCCTCAGCTCCTAAATACAGAGAGCAGGAGGTGAGAAGTGGGTGCAGCGAACTGATGGAGGGATCCGAGGGCAGTGGCGGCGTGATTGGAGACAAAGGTCGCAGCAAAAGGTCAGGAGGTGGGGCCACTGTCTCTGGTGCATACTTCGACTTCCTCTTTTTAAAGGGTGCCGTCAGTTCTGTGCAAAGAAAAATAGAATGAGAGAAAGGAGAGGCTTTGTAGAATATTAAATATCCTCTTACATATAAGCCACTACGTGTTTGAAAGATTTGTGGACAGGGTTTTACCAGGTCTGGAGGTAAGGGAGGCCGTGCTGCTGCTGTTACTTTGGTGTGAAGAGTTGGACTCAGTTCCATCCTCTATGGAAACAGACGACATGCTCTCATCGTGCGCCTGCTTTATCCACCTCTGCTCAAACAGAAGAAATATGTATTTACACCAACAGTAGTAAAATACTGAATACTATAATCATATCAGTAAAATGCTGATATGACTATCAGGTAGTTTGTCCTCTCCTGCTTACCTTCTTGCAGGAGCCATATGCAGGGTCAACAGTGAGTGGCCGGCGCCGTCTCTCTGGGTTGAAGGGTGAGCCAAAGCGGATGTAGTGTTTGGGGGTGGTGCAGATGAGAGGTGAGTGCGAGAGGCCTGGCAGCATATTGAGTGTGGTGGCCAGCACGGTAGGGTCAGTCGTGATACGCAGTGGCCGTTCCACAGGCTCCTCCACACGCTCTGGAGCCTTATCGTTTAGCCACTCAGTCACCAGGTACTAATAACAGAGCAAAGGCAAAACAGCATGACAGAATGCAGTTATGTATTATATATTAATACTGTTTAAAAGGGAGCTTCAGAAATTATGTTCCAACACACATGGGTCAAGCTAAAGATCTAATTCAGATGTGTTAGAACAGGGGAGACACAGTGCTGCTCTAGTGGTTGAGACCCTCCAGGCAGTAGTTATATAACAAAACCTTACCTTTTTAGTTTTTGGGTATCTCACACCGGCCTTGCTGCCTAGTGCTGCAGAAGCAGTTCCACAGCCATCTCCATCCTGCAGTTGCCCAGCCCCCAAAGCCCCATCTCCGAGCCCCAGCTCCCCCGGACCAGCTGCACTACCACCCTCCTCACCTCCAGCTGCCCCAGCCTCAGCCGCTTGCTGAGCCAGCAGAGCCTGTCGCTGCCTGCGCGCCCGCTGAGCTGAGCCAGAGCGGTAGCGGGAGATGCGACTCTTGGGTCTGGGTTTTGAGGAGCGTGTTGGGGGAGGTTTTGGGGCAGCAAGAGGTGTAGAGGGGGTCTTTTCTGATTCTGACACTGTTGCTGGGTCCTTACAGAAAAGAAGGAAGAAAAATCAATAACCATAAACATTTGAGTGTTTCACCAGCCATTTATCTACACCTTGGAAATTAGGAACACAAACCAACTTAAGTGCTAGGAAACTGTCAAAATACAAACAAAATATAAATATAAATAAATATAAGGTAATAAAGTAATCGTTTGCTAACAGCTTTGCTGTCCGAATTTACAGTAAAGTACAAACACAAACACAAAGCATGTCAAGTAATCTTCCTCTGGCATTAATTTAAGGGTAAAATATGAGAGGAGATGGGGAAAGTGAAAGTGAACTCACAAGAGCGAAAGATGTCCGGCGTGTGCAAACTCCTGTCATTGCTGTGTTTGGAACAGGGTTGGCCACTATGGGAGATGAAGCCTCACCGTCCTCAGGCTCCACCCCTTCCTGCTTGGGGTCGTCTGGCCCACCCCGTTCCATGCCCTGAGAAACACGTTTTCTCCGCCTTTCCAAATTCTCAAACACATGCATGATGGCCTCAGCTTTACGGTCCTCTCTTGACTGCAAAAGAGAACACCGATAACATTAAAACAAAGTGATTCACAAATATCACCTATCAAAAGAAAAGTGAAATTAAAACGTAGTGCTCCTTACCCGTCTGCCTGATATAAGGACTCCGGTTTCGTCTACCTCCTCATGTCCCTCCTCTTGCTTCATTCCATCGAGCAGACCCTCCTAAAGAAACAACAAATAACAACAAATCATGATCACCATAATAATAATCAACAACACCATCTTTAAGAGAAAGTAAACCTAGACCATCTGAAATCTGTGAATTACTTAGAGTTCTATATAGTGACCTAAATATTTGACAACATAGGATTTAGCTGGATAACTTGGACTTGGAATGGGAATGTCCCATAGCTCTCCTCTTGTTGAATAAACTTGAGTTTTGGCTAGCCAACACAGACCTCTTGCACTGTGAAACACCCCCCTTTCTACCACCCTCTCTCCCACACACACCTCTGCATCACTAGCTCCTTGTGTCTCCCCATGTTCATCAAGGAGATGGTTGCTATCGTCAGACACGCCCCCAACGCCTCCACTCCCTTCTAATTCTCTTCTACGTGCCCGTCTCCGGCGAGTCTCTGCTCCTGGCAGGGTAGGCAGTGGGTGCTGTGATGGAGGCAGCATAGACTCTGACGGGCTCTGGTTATGCTTCTGCACCGGGCAGTTCTGGTTGCCTTTATGACATGCACAGTCCACCTTATAATTACTGCAGAAAAGACAAGCAGAAGAAAAAGTCAGTTCACAGTTGTTCACAGGCATCATGTCTCCAGAAATGACTGATATGATGGGGGGGGGATAAATAAATAATTTAAATAAATAAAACAAGAGCTTGAACTGACCAGCTGTTGAACTCATAGTCAAAGCCGATTGTAACCTCAGAGTCTTTAGAGATTCGGGTTACAGCATAGATACACAGGTGAATCATACCCTCTGCAATCATATGCCGCACCTGTGTGGACAATCGTGTGAGGAAGACAAAAGATGAGAAGCTGTGACTCAAAATTACATGAACCTTACATGATGGTTTAACACTAAAGGCAAGTTGATATTTAGTGACTTATTACAACACTACATTTCCATCTGTATCTAGATTAGCTTCACTGATCCTTCCTTTGTCTACTGACCTCAGCATTGGGCGTACAGGATCTCCTGATGAAGCGAGCATCATTGCCAAATGTCCGAGCATCCACACACATCTCCACCTCATTAAACTTCGAGTAGAACAGGACAAATGGGTACGGCCTGAACAAAAGAAACAAACATGGTCATTATGTCTCTCGAAAAGGGTCCATAGCCAACATGAATGAATAACCCACTTTAATACAATTTTGAAATCTATTTTATCATCAAAATATAACCATACAATAGTGAATCACCAGATTTATTCGATACTGCTGTATACACAAACACTTACTTTTTGAAGAAGTGGCCATTGACCTCAAACTGCTGTTTCAGCATGACTTTGCCTCTGTACTCAATGATGAGTGTGTCAGACTCCAAATCACGTGCTGCTCGCAAGATCTTCCGGTGTTTTTGGACACGCGTTACACGGCCCAACTGCAACTATACCGCACACACAAACGCACAAGTTATTTTTTTGCTCAGAATGCCACAAGTCAAAAGCAAATACAAGGTCTGTCTATCTGACACCACTTCAAACAGAGGAAGCACTTTACCTGCATCTGAGAGCTGAGCACAGTGTTGTTGCAGGCCAGCTCTGTGCGGTTAATGGTGTCCATGGTGAGGGCTGTCGGGCTTTGTGAATTCTTGTTAGCGGAGTGGTGGAGCTGGAGAAGCATTTGAACATCAGCGCTGTACTGGTTGGCCAGGGCCTCCTCGTACTGGTCTGTCCACTGACGAATACGTGTCTCCCAGCCTTCAGCCGTGTTCTCATCCAACACACTTGCCTCACTGGTTGAGTTCTAAAGAGAAGCGGAGGAACAAATTAAAATGTTACAAAGTTGTCAAATTTAAGGGCAGGAAAATACTAATGTCAGAAACTAAAATCTTTTTTTTTTGGGTGGTTTGTCCATGTCCACGCCACTGTGCTCTCTGCTAAGAAACAGTCATAGCAAGAGCGCTCTTACCTTCATCCTCAAGGATTTTCTGGAGCCTTCTCTAAAGGCCTGTAGATTAAAACAACTTAGATCAGAGAATGCAATATTTCTACAGTATATATGCCATGTGGCTAGTAATACAGGTGTACAGCACTGACCCAGTGTGACCCTACATCACTTAACAGTGTGACTGAACCTTCAGTGAGCGTGCATACCTTGACCTTCTTTGCTTTAGGGGTGGCTCGTGTTTTCTCAGTGCTCTTCTTTCTCTTCTTGGCTTTACTGCGTTTGACTCGGTTGACAGTGAGGGTGATGCTGGTGGGTGTGTGCTGAGTGGCTGTGTATGACACTGTGGCAGCAGACACCTCCTCATCTCCACTTTCTGTAGCACTGCTCTCTCCTACTGCCAACACAACACACGCAGCGAGCACATTATTGGATGGACACACAAACAAACCAATAAAACTGACCTTGTGTGTCTGTGTTGTGTCACGTACCCGACACATTGTCTGCTTTCCGGCGCTGTCCATCCAGCCCTTTCCTCCTGTCCAGACCCCTGCACACACCACACAATTGAGATTAATCAAGATTCTACTGACAGGCATGAAATGTTAACATGTGATACTTAAATCATTTTCAAATTACATAAAATTCATAATTACACTTACACAAGTACTACATATAAATTACAACTTATTTTTAATGTACATTCTGTTCAGATATCTGCATTTCCAACATGTCTTCTAACAAATAAATAAGTAAATAATATATAAGTAGTAGTAGATTATATAGCAGCAGTAGCAGATTGTACATTATGAAATGTATAATGAATGTATTTTTTAATTAATATATTATTTCATTTATGGTTTTTATGTAATATTGTTTGATGACATTATTGTCAATGTACAGCCTTGTTTTGAGGAGAGGAGGATATTTAGCTTTTTTGAGAAAAAATGCAGACTTAGACTTCCAAATTTTATGTAAACGCAATCCATTTTGCAATCCGTTATGCGATGTGACAACTTCAGACATCTTATGGTTTATAATAACTGAACTAAAATGTGGTATTAAACACAAGAGGTCACCAAGCAGGCTGCAGATATGTGCTCCTCTTACCTGCAGCTCTCACATTTGATGAGGTAGCCGTCCGACATAAGGCGGCACTGGCACCAGCCTGCCGGCACAGCACCCTCTTCCTCCTCCGACGAGCTCTCGCTGTCGGCGGAGTTGTCAGGGTCATTGGCATGGAAGCGGGATCTGGGGCGGCCCAGGGCACCGTTGAATTCCAGGCGGGGAATGATGGTCTGAGAGAGCGGGGAGGCGGGAGGGGTAGGAGGGGGCGGCGCTCCATAGTTATGATCCTGACAACACACAACGGAAGACTGTTGCATCTTCAAACAATGGTGTTCAGGCATGAGAGAAAGAGAGGAGAGAGAACGAGAGAGAGAGAGAGAGACAAAGGAAGGAGGAAGGCGGGGGATAAAGAAGAAAGCAGGGAAGGAGAGAGGAGGAGGTGGGAATGAAAATAAAACGTGGCATTCAAAAATCATGCAGGATTCAGCAGTTACAGAGTGATATTTGAACATGGTTGTGAAATGTTTGGTGCAAGACAACTTTAAAATCAAGAATGCATTAAATTAGCATCTCATTTTAACATAACCTATTATAGATAACATACATTTTACTTCAAAACTTCCTTTATCATAAATAACACGGTAGTAAGGGTGGAAATTACTTAAAGCCCCCTTAACATGACTCTACTGTGGCCACGTCTGCATTACAGATGCATCACAACAAAATTCCCAGTAAGATCGTTTTTCTGCGTTCGCTTGACATTTACACTTAAAATATTCCATTTCAATAAATTTACTGAAGCAAAATAGAATTATATAAAATAACATCTTCTACATTTACATCAACTAACAATAACCACTTATAAACCCTATTAACTTTTAAAATATATTTTTCATCCAAAGTATCACGGATTGCAGTCCTATTAATTTCTCATTAAAGCTCCACACAACACGAATGAAGCAATACTCACAGCATAAGGTAGGCCGCGGTAGCCATGATTCTGTGCGCTCCCACAGCTGTGGTTAGAGTATGTCTTCTCATTCACTGCAGGGCTCGCTTCCACTGACTCAGGACTACAAGGAGATGATAAGGGACTTTAGAGAGGGTGACTTTAAGTAGTTAAAAAAAAAAAACACTAGTTCTGAACCACTGATCTAAAACTTACAGAGGCTAACATAACCGAAACAACAAGGGATCCATCCTTTTAACACCCAACACCTTTGCAGATCTGGCCACTAGGTGGCAGTACAGCTCTAAAAACAAAACATGAACTGCACTAAATGAAGGAATGGTTATGGTTCTCTTATGTAACCTCCAACGCCTACGAAACAGGAACTCTCCTCCTTTTCAACAACATTACACCCTGTAAGCTGAAAGAGACTTGAGCAATTTCATCATCTTTCTAAAGATGTTCATATGTTTCTCATACATGTTGATTTCTAAATCACCAGCCAATTTATATGTAAAGGTATACAAGAGTGGAATTTTCTTCTGGTCTGAGTAGTAAATAGTTCAATTTAAATCCACTGTTTCTAAAAAGATAAGCAATAAATGCTTTTTAGCAAAAAAAAAAAATATATATATATAATATTATATAATATTATATAATTATATAATATTATATATATTTACATAAAGAACACCATGCACTTTGGGGATGATTTTATGTATCATCTCTCAGATAACCAACAATAGCAGGCTGACTGCATTTGTTTTATTTCAATTAGTTTTTATTTTAAACTGCAAAAACTGCACTTCATACATTTTACTATTCATCTGATTGTTTGCAAAACTAACATGGAACAATTTTTCCTTGCTATTCTGGTGTTGCTATTTGCTGTAGTGCATCTTTCATAACTCCATAACTAAAGATCAGGACTGTGGTTTGCTGTTGGATTCCACTGCTAGTTAGTCATACTAATGATGACCCTTGAGTATACTGGAGGGGTTAAAATCTCGACAATGGTGTCAAGTCATTCACACTGTTCACACTGGCCTGTTGGATGTAGTGCCTCCAAAGAAAGAATGTTTACCGATTCACTTGATTAAACTGCAATCTCTGTACTACTGTTTTATGCTGAACTGTTAAAAGAAAGGTTGTAGATTTAAACAGTTAATTCTATTACAATTTTATCCACACCCCATGACCAAAATCTACATGGCCAAAGCCATAACTTCTCTGACTGTTTTTCACAGTGTGCTAGATGTTCTCTCACACACCAGGAAAAATCCCCACCCTTAAGAGGAAGAAGGGCAACAAGACTGAGATTTGTATTGTTTAGACCTTAACATCAGAAATATCTGAACACTTATTATTGAATCATATTATTGAATCTTTTGAGGTTTCAGTCTTTCAGCCTTTTCAGCAACTACACACACATACAGCTTGAATTTCTACTAACCTCAAAGCTCTGCATTCTTCTCATTCACATGCATGCACGCACATGCGTGCACACACACACACACACACACACACACACACACACACACACACAGTACTTACTCTGATCCGGCGGCCATGTCTGTGTAAGGTGTCTCAGGTGTGGTGACTCCCAGTGCGATTGCTATGCTCATGACTTCAAGCACAGCGCCGCAGGGGAGGGGGGAAAGGGGGAGGGAGGGGGGGATAGGGATGGAGGGACAGGGGGAAAGGAGGAAAGGAGGGGGAAGGAGGGAAGAGGGGATCACGAGGTCCGGATGGCAGCGACAGACCACTCCAGAGGTGGGGCGCCGCAGTGCCACTCACAGCACCTTACGCACATCAGGAGACCTAGACGGAGGTAGAGAGAGGGAGGGGGAGAGAGAGCAGAACTAGGCATGAAATTTAGAATACTGCTACATATGGTCAGAGCAACAATTATGGGCCAAAATACATATTGCTTGCTTTGCTTTTCTCTTTAATGAGCAACAGCTTTAAGCAGTAAGCTGATGGTACACAAACACCAATGTGAAAGTGCCTCCGTCACCCATCACGAAGGGGAATTCCAGAAAACTGTCAGGTGGGGGCACAGGCGCTCTGCAGATACACTTTACAAGGTTTGGCACACAACACTTCAAACACACCACCACACACTTCCAAACGATGACCTTACTCTAAAACTATTAGTCACTGGTCCAGAGCAGATTCCTGAAACTGACCAAAACTTCACAATACTTTCCTGCTGTCTATTATAAATCACCAGCAAAACATTCTCCACCGGTGGCCTGTCAGAGCCATAAAGAGTCACAAAGATTAACCTCACTGAGGGTCATCAACAAGCATCACACATACTAATTTAGAACTTTTAGCAGACCTTTATTAATACACAGCTTTAAGATCACACTACATTATATTTAATATGATGAGGTAGCTACTTTCAGTGTTCAACAACTATAGATATGTCAGAGAAACAGGCCTTTCCATCAAATTAAAGTACTTGAGGCAAAGTAACAATGAATGCTTTGATTTAGAAATCTAATTTCTACTAAATTAAACTATAGCACTTTTTAAATGTGCACTCAATGTCAGCTACATAAGCACATGAGAAGAAAACATGCACAACAAGGCTTTGCTACCCATAAGATGCAATTCTTCTACTGCACTGAAGGGGGGCAGAGCTGTGTGTAAGATGACTTGGGCACGTCTGTCATTTTATTATGCTTATTATCCATAGATTGGAGTATCAAAGGTGGTGAGGGCAGGATTTGTGTGTTTAAAAAGAACAGAGTTGTTCATTAGAATTGCTGACTGGCTATTTATGGCTGTAGCTCTGGTTGGATTGTCAGAAGTCAATCAATCAACAATCATCTCTAATCAAATCTGGAGAGTGTTGCATCATTTGCAGGTCATTTAAAGGGAGTTGTCCTATCCTCTGAAGCTTCCCCACAACACCAGACCAAAGGTAAATAAAAAACATTAAAAAAATCAACCTCAAACTAAAGCTTAGAAAAATCATTCTTCATTAATCATTCCAAAAAAAGTTAGGAATGCAGGAAACAGGAGAAATGACACTGTATTTAAACAAAGAATGATTCATAAAATGCAAACCACATTTTAAAATCTATTACGATCACTGCGCTCTCTCTCTTAGACTGGATCAGGAAGTACAGGAATGAATAATTAACCATAATCTAAACACAAAACTTCACAGCAACTTTAAGGCCGTGTCTACTGACACACATGCAAAGACATTTTTCACCTCCTATCAGGAAGCATCTTAGCACCCGCATGCACTGCGTTCTAGAACATGTCCCCATAGATACGGTTGCTAACGGCCCATAGTTACTGCGGACAAGGACTCTGTGGAAGTGAGCTGCCAGCCCTAACACCATCTTAACAACACGCTTGTGACACGTCAGCTTCGCTTCTTCTTTAATCTTCTAATAAATCAACAGTGCAGTAACTAAAGCCACTTTACTGAGTTGTCATTACAGTCACGGATCAAAGCTAGACTCAGATTTATATTCAATTAAAGGGCAGGGCTGACATTTTGACAAATAAAGTGATGTTTCACTTGTTTGGCATGGAACAAATGCTCTAAGTGGATGCTTTGCTTTTTTCTTTTTCCCGTAGGTCCATTTTCTCTCTTCTTGTAAAGCCAATTTCACATACAGAAGACAAAAGCAGCCTCTTCGTCTAAATTAACTACTAATTTATCAGCACTGATGGTATTCTACGAAGCTGACACTAAACCAAATGTACTTGGTAACCGTGCACGCAACAGCTAAAAGCTAGCCAGGCAATGTCAAAACAAGGGTGTTGTAATGCTACACTATAAACTATAAAATACTGTAGTATTTGAGATGTGTACAGACAGTAATTAAACAATTACTGCCATTGTACAGACGTGTAGATTTGAATGATATTCCTAACCAATATCTGAAGACACATGTATATGCAACGCGAGCTACTGCACTAAAGGCTCTTGCCGTATTTGTGCACGGGAAAAAAAAAAGTTTCCCTGTAATGCTAATCCAGGTTTATGCAGTCCCAAATTCTACATTTTATAAATGTTTATGTATGTATTACTATGTGCAGATGTGTGTGATAAATATTATATAACACTGAACCAGAACTTCCATATCTGAGAGTCTCTATATTACATGGTTAAGCCTCTTTTTAGTACAGCCTTTACTAAAGAGGTCCAAAAAGACCATAAGTTAATTACATTTTTCTGTACTTTCATTTGTGCTCAAGACATCGAATATTGTTTACTCATGCTCACAATTTTTCCCTTCGTGATCTCACCAATTCAACTTATCTTGGGGAAGAAAAAAAAACCTTATCTCGAGAAGACATTTGTTCTCACAAAAAACAAACAAACAAGCAAAAAATAAATAAATAAATAAATAAATAAATAAAAAAAATCAACATGTAATGCTGAGATCACAAGACAAGTAAGGTGTGATCATGAGATAATGGTAAAGAAAACTATAATTAACTCAGGTCTTTCATACTCTACACTTTCCAGTTCAGTAAAATGCAAAATGTTTATGCTAGGCTAATGAAGTTCCACACACAATTTTCCCATGTTTGTGTTGTACAAAGATCAGGGCCAACCATCAGCAATAATAACAATAATAATAATAATAATAATCCCTTCCAACTGTCAGAAACGTTCGAGAGTGATTAGCAGCTTCCCTCCTGCTGGAGATTTGAAAAAAACAACACTTCTGAGATTCTCTCCTGGCCAGTTCCAAACAGCTGTTTTCTACATTTGTTGGGAAACCTGTCAGAACGTAGTTAGACTTTCCTCAAAGGTAACCTTTGTCACCTAATTCAATGATATGTTGACCTAAACTGGGCACAGACCAATGCCAAGTAGCTCAACTAGTAGCACAACTGAGACCCTCTGCTGGGACTGAAGTTTAGGTCTCAGTGGTGGGAATAGATGCAGTGTTTTTCTCTGCTTGTTGATATAAGCAATGTGCTAATTAAACCTAAAACTGACTAATGATAATTCATAGAGATGCACTGATCTTAGACAATGGATCGGTATTGGCAGAGATCCTGACCTCATTAAAAGGATCAGATGTGAAAAAGGAACCGGATCAAATGCGTCATACATGACTGATACACAGTGAACATTGTTTCTTAGTCATGGTGGTTACAAAATCAAAACATTCATTCATGAATTCATTATTCAGTAGGATACTTTGTTAAAGATGAATTAAGAATTATCCCTTGAACGTTCCAGAACTCCATACAAAAGAAATTAAATTAATTAACAAACAAACAAAAAAACTAAACAGAAAATATAATCTTTATGGGATATAGAGAGGGCCATTTCATAGTGGAGGAGAAATGTATAAGCAACAGTATTTGTGGCATATATGATGCAGCAAATCATGGGTGGCATTACTGCATTATGTGGTTGACTCAAACTGAAACGCCCACTGCTGGCCCTTCACTACTCAAAGTGACAAGAAATCACTGGAAAGTTCCCACAAACATTTAGTAATGTGAAATTAAAAAAAACCTGCAGCTCATTCACACTTTATAGTTCAACTTCCTAAAAAAACAGGCGTCAATGAAGTTGGGCAAGATGTGAATACATGTGCTCCTCCAAGAATACAGGAGGGGGAGGGTAAGAAAAAAAAGTCACAACTTACCAACAACTCACAAAAAATCACACACACACACACTACACACATACTCTGACATCTGTTCTAAAGGACACACACACCTGTTTGTGGCATCAAAGATTTACCAAAAAGCTATACTAAACTGCAAATCAGACAAAGAACAAAGATCTGCGGGAGAGAAAAGTGCTGAAGAGAGAGATATGACCGAAAAGGCCCTTTAAAACAAACACACAACATCCAATACACTTTTAAAAGGTGCACTAGGGACAGTGAGCACACATACACACCCAACTCCAGAACCCGGCGAGGAGTTGGGAGTTTGGTGCCTTGCTCAAGGGCACTTCAGCTGTGGACTGAGGGAGGAGACAGTCTTCACTCTAACCATTCAGCCACGACTGCCCCATATGCCTTTTCATCAACTCAGTAAAATACGGTCCAAAAATAATCTACATTAATAAGCTATGTCTGTGTACTTTTTGGTATTTTGGACAAAAAACACCATCACACAATTTAGTAAACAACAATTACTATCCACCGTTGTTCCCGATCTCATCTTATTCTCTCTCTCTCTCCCCATTTTCCTGTTCTCCTCTCCTGAACACTGGGCTCAGACTGCTTACTGACAGGCTCCTTCTTCATGAACACACACAGACAGTGAGACAGTACAGACACACACTCCAGTTGGGGAAAACAAAGGCCACTTTGGAGAGAGGAAGATGGGAGACATAACATTCATCAGAAATCTCTTCTCTCTACTTCAGTCTTTAATTTTTACATTACCCCAACCCCTTTCAGCTCACCCAACACCTCTGGCCCTCCTCACACCCTACAGGAGCTGTAGTAAAAGATGAGTGTTGAGTGTTCAACTAAACAAAGCAAGATAACCGTTTATTAAAATTACATTACCAACACTTATACCCAGCAATGCCTATTTTTTTCTGTTAACCCTGTGATAATGCTAATGCTCACTGAATTCAGGTTTCTATCCAATCCTGCTACATGTGTTTGAACTAAACCAGAACAGACATCAGCAATCAGGGGCTGCTCAAAGCTTCAATTTCTTCAGACCTTCAAGATCACCCTCCCCTCTCTTCTCTTGTTCTCTTTCTCTACTCACACAAAAGACAATTTCAGTGGCCAACTGAAACTTATAAAGAGCTTCTACTAAAGTAATCCTACAGTGTCCCCAATGTGCACTATTTATGTAGAAATATTCTTAAATACAATAAACAAGGGCCAGAACTGTGTGTGCCATCACGATTATTCACCCTGAAAGAAAACACCTCGGCACACTGCAGAGGTTCACAGCTTGGAGTCCATTTAGGAGAAAAATATTCACTGTCCCAACACTGAAACACAACTCGACCTAGCTCTAATATCTAGCCCGACATGCGCGCGCGTGCGCACACACACACACACACACACACACACACACACACACACACACACACACAGAGAGATGACATCATCTCCCTCTCCTAGCAATAAGGGGGTGGGGGGAGCTTCCCTTCCCTTCTGCTGTTGTCCTAACCAGTCCTTACTCTTTCATTTCTTCTCTTCTTCTACCATTCCTGATTTTCTTATCATATTATATAATGCGAAATATAGACCAATGTTACCATAGAAATATGGACACCCCAGTCAAACCTTTAGTAAAACTTAAGGTCTTTCCAGCATTCTTCTAGACTCATTCTACATATTAAAACTATACAAACAGGATTAAATGTACACTGGGTATTGGGATAGCTCTCCCTTTCCAGGGGGCTCCTCTGTGATTTTATTTCTGTCCAGATTGGCCATGTCTATGTTTTTCTCTCTCGTCCTCTGAGAAAATTACAGGCTGAACCAGCTGCGTTTTACTAAATTCAGCAAAGGGCTGATCTTTTTAGTTCCGTCCAGAATCACATCCCTGTGTTGTGAGATGTTGTCTCACATGGGGAAAGAAGGTTTTCCCCATGATGCTTATACGAGATCAAACATTTTCTAACTTGTGAATTAAAAGATTTGAGACAAACTGTCGTTGGAACTTCACTTTGTCCTTAACAGGAATAAGCAACAGTGTTTTCACGACTGATAAGATGCAACTTTTGTGATTGTGATCATATGACAATGATATGCAAACCTTCAGGCTAGAAACTCTGGTATAAAAATCTGGTAAGATTATTACCATAGGGATGTTAGTTTCATTATTGAGAAGATGTGTGAACTTTTTATTACAGATGTCCACCTGATAAAGTAATCCAATCCAAATAGGGCTTAAGTTATGACCAGAGATCACCACCCAGTAGACTACATACACACGAATAGGGCTTAAGCGCAGACAATGCTCGCCGATTCAGATGCTGGAGATACATCCGTCAAAACACACCACTCTCTACTGAACAAAGTGTCTGCCCAAATTACAAAAAAGAACTGGTGGTCAGGACAGATTTAGCAACAATGGTGGTCATAAGACACGCGTCATCCAAACTGCAGTCCTCTCAACGCAATCTGTGACTTTAAACTGTACAAAACGTGTTTGGTCAAAACCCAAACCAGTCACCTGAGAAAAAAAAATGATGACATCAGCCTTTCCACCTCACCGTCTTGCTCAAACACAAATATGCATCATGCTGCCTGGGAGGACATTTTGTCACAGGCAATTATGTATAATATTTCCATTTCTTTTTGACAAGAGAAACAGGAAGTTAGTACAAGTGCAAAGGTTACAGCAAAGGTTGTTACTCTGGCCTGTATAACCAGCCATACTGAGTTTACCAGTCCCTAAAACCTGAGCCGAAAGACTCTGCTAACAAATCTGTGCCTTTTTGCCTTATGAACATGTTATCTCCAAGTGCTAATATGAGATCTGGTTTACATATTCAAATCAGCAGCTAGGGGCTCTGGAGAAAGACTGACAAGTTTTGTTTTTCTGCCTTAGTTAAGACAACTGCTGTATGAAACAACTAATAAGAAAGCAAAATATCACAAATCAAAAGGAAATAAAACAGTTTAACACTGTTAAACTTTCCAAAATATGTCTATTCACAGACATTTATATATCTATTTTCTATCCAGTGTAACATTAGTATCAGTCTGGGCTTACACAGGCAGGCCCAACACAGGGCAGCCAATCAGAATGGAGATCAGAAAAATCAGCATTTTGCTCCCGGGAGCATAATTTTACTGCGCGGTCACAAATAAAAAATTTCTACTAACTATGACTTGGGTTACCAATGTTACACAGTTCTTGCGAAAGGTAATGTGCATGCTCCTCCAAAGTTTCATAGTTCAGTAGCACTGTTTTGGGCCGGCGTGGCAATGACAGAGACACCATTCTCCCAAATACAGTCAGTGTATCATCAAATGATTTATATAAAAATAACATAGCATATGGGCCCAAAAACAAATCAATAACACCAGATGTGTTTTAATATAAAGTGACACATTGTTACTCCACAACAGATTTTATATTCTCACCACACTGAGCTCAATAATATCAAGAACATCTTAAATGAGATACCTTTGCCTTTCATGAGACCCCACCCTTTTGGACAACAGGTTTTCTCGCCCTCAAACCTGATAAATACAAAAATTTAAAAAGTACTTTTTTTTTTTTTTACTTAAGTTTCTCTGAAATAAAGAGGCAAGAGGATTGCAAAAGTCAGAGAAGCCCTTGAAGTAAAATGGCTGCTTTTGCCTTCACAAAAAAAGAAAAGGAAAGAAGAAAGAAGGCACACTGCAGACTGAAAGAAGAGACATGCATGTGCCTGTGTGGACACAGTAGAGATAGGAGAGCGGGGGCAGGGGCTCAAGGTGAGTTCTCTCTTCCCTTCTCTTTTGATACGAAATCTTTAAGCCGTGGCAGTTTCTGGATCACAAAAATAACGGATATGTTTCCACTCCAACCTACTGTTTGTCAGACTGCACCTGAGGCGAACGAGAAAGGAAGGGGAGGAAAGAGGCATGCAAATTGTCCTGTGATTTTTTTTCCATGCTCTGTTTTTCTCCCAGGAACCTTTGCTCTTCGCTGCACAGGAAAACATGGAGCGAAGCCATAAAAACACCACCCCCACCGACCTTAAAACACAAACATATGTGCACACGCAGCGTCCAATCTATGGAAGCACCTTCTGCGATTGGCTGAGAAACTCAGAAACTGCTCCAATCCGAAAACGGCAGGGAGGCAGGCGTCACAGCGCCATGTTTTTAACCCTTGTAGTGTAGAAGACAGCCACAGACACGTTCAGAGCAGCTGCTGACTATCAGAGCCAAGATGGGGCTGCCCCCTCCCTCCCCAACATACTGAACATACCAGCTTATATGAACATTTTTGGAGCTTTTATGGAGGCATGTTCAGATTAGTATGGAACAATTATTGATCATGCGGTTTTGTGATCATTTCGATAAGGTTAAAAAAAGAAACCGCTTTTAGCAGCCTCTCAGGATGCACAGCGCAGATATTCAATATTTTGTGTGTACATATGCATCAGAGCCCTTACTGAAGCCTAAACATATGCACACACGTGGCATATCAGCCACAGCGTTAAAACTACCTCCCTAATATCGCGTAGGTCCCCCTCATGTTGTAAAGACAGCTCTGACCCGTAGAGGCATGGACTCCACAAGCCAGCATTAACATCACCCATTTTTGCTACAGTAGCTCCACAGAGGGGCTATCCTTTGCTCCCTATGTGCACCAACAGGCCTTGGGCGACGTCTAGCCATCATAATTGTCAAAATTGATCGGTTTCTTATGTTTGCTCATTTTTCCTGCTTCCAACACGTCAACTTCAAAAATTGACTGTTCATTTGCTACCTAATTTGTCTTCATTTGCTGCCTAATTAAATGTCTCCCCTTGCCAGGACCATTAATGATTGTTGATCTGAACTATGTATATTCAGTGGGAACACACATAATCATATCATAATCATATCATATACTGCACTACAATACCTGCATTTTAACCCTACATATATCAATGTTAGGATTTCTCCAACACTTTCAATTTCCGAATTTTACAAATGGCACTACACTGCTGTCTGCATTACCCTAGATTTTCTATATCTAACTAGCATCACAGTGAAGTTGAACACGTATTCAAAGAGGATTACAAATGAATGCTAATTAAAAAAAACAGACGCATCACACACTAAATTCAATACGATGTGATTTCATATTAAACAATCATCCTTTGATACAGATATGACTTCCATTTTATCACGCATCCCTCCTAGCCACACGGTGCCCAACTCGTGTATTCGCCAATGCAAACAATGAGCAGAAGGATTGTGCTGGATCCTACTCTCATCAACGACATCTCTTCATCCTCATATCTCGCTCCTCTGTAAAGCTGTCACCCCTCACCCTCCTTCCTATGAGCTGGAATCCTGTCTTTCTCTGCTGGCGGTGGACCAGCATCATATTTCAAACTCAGTCCCTCTGTGTGTCTAATAAACAGCTCCTGAGGAGCTCTGCATGGTTCTCAAATGTTTCCCTCAGTTATGTGGCCTTTTACACGGTTTCTCTTGTACAAATCCACACAAATATTCACTCTGAACAGCCTTCAGTTTCACGTTGTGCACTAAGCTTCACAAAAATAAATCTCGTGTTCCCCCAGGAAGGACGCAAAAAAAGCTCAAGAATGCACGAGAAAGACAGCAAAAGCAGTAAGGGAGAGCGGAAGAGCTAGAGAACGAGCGCGAGTGAGCGAGCAAAAGAGAGCGAGAGAGAGGGCTAGTCCTGCCCCTCTGACTGAACATTCCTTCAGATCGTCATGTTACAGCAGAGAGAGGGAGAGAGAGAGAGAAACAATACAAATAAAAAAACTAGGAGGCCCACTTTTGGGGCAACAGTATGCAAGAATAAATCCAGGAAATCCAAGCCATACTTAATGTTCAACAGAGCCTGTTTAAAAAAAAAAATGCCAAAGCCTTAAGAAAGAGCACTCTTTCACTTTTGGTTTGCTACCACATTGAGGCTGTATCCTGAACCAACAATCTTAATAAAAATGCAACCAATAAGCTACACACGCTTAGACGATATAAACAGGCCAATTTTTTCAATATTGTTCAAAACACATCTTGAGACCAAGCAGGTGAGGCCCTCAAACCGCCCTTTTCTTCAAGACCTGGTTTAACTGTATGTTCAACAATTTTTAGGTTTTCTTCTGGGCCGATTTTTCCCGTGTCTCAACCATTTGTGTGTTTCCTTCGAGCAGATTTGTTCTTTGTCTCTTCACAAAAGCTGCGTGGCTTACTTAGATAACAAGTCGGGTGAGTGAGGGAGAGAGCTCGAATTTCATGTGGTTAAGGGCGGCCAAAGCAGCAGCAGAGACTAAAATAACACATGGAAACATATTCAGAAAACGTGTGGCGTGATCAATCGTATGCAACCACGCTCACACAGATGAGAAAGGAAGGAAGGAGACCGAGCAACGGAAAGGGAGATGAATATGGTGACGGTGGTAAAACTCCAGGTTCGACATGAACTCCAAGCCCACGTCATGTAAAGGCCTGCCACCCTGTTACACACACACACACACACACACACACACACACACACACACACACACACACCCCATTACCCTTGAGCTGGGTCTCAGGCCTTTTTTTCTCTCGAATATTCAAACCTGTGTGTACCATCTTATGCTTGTGCCAGTTTTCCCAAACCCAACACCAATGATGAAGCTCATCTTTCTGGACCAACATCTAGAAAAACAGCAGTGTTACCTAACAGGTAATCACCGACTGCACTTGCATTGGCTTTTCAGCAAGAAACAGACACACTCAATCATATGTTCACTCTCAGACATCTTGAAAGTGGTCGACAATGATAATATACAACGTTCTGACTTCTCACGTCTGGTCGTTAGCTTTGGAGGACGAACAGGGTCTGTGTTGGTCAGGTCCTACTGTCCTTTTGGAGCTCAGGCTCGTCTGCGAAAACGGATTTGCTGCGTAGCAGCACCAAGTGTTTCAGGCACTACTATAGACAGCCTTTGTTCATGGTCAATGAAAGAAGGGGTCCTGGTAAAATCGAAATTAGCCATTAGCAAGCTTGACATGACCTGTAATGACATGCAGACACACTCGTTTGGAACAAACGCATACAAATCACACACTGCTCGACCTGAGTTACATAATGTTGCTGTAACGATAGTCAACGCTTCTTGAGTAACGTTATTTCCCTCTAGAGACTTCTTAATAGAGCACGACACTGTATATTCCAGGTTGTATTACTAATTTCTAAAAAAAAAAAAAAAAAAATGATTACTCTGCCCAGATAGCATGTCTGGTCGGACAGATTTCATAAACTCGGGGTGTTAAAGGGTGAGTTCTTATAATAATTAAACAGGAAAGTCCCTGTTGGAGAGGGGGAGAGAGGAGCAAGCAAATCGTTAGCCATTCCACCCTCGCTCGCCCTCTCTCTCTCCCCTGTCGTTTCGACTCACTTGTTGTTGAAATAAAAATGGAGGCTAAAAAAGGAAACGCGAGCTCCCCTCAGAAATACCACCCATTTCTCATCGCCGCCGCCGCCGAAGAGGTTGGGGGTTGGTGGATGGGGGGAGCGGGGAGGAGGAGGAGGAGGAGGGGGAGAATGAGAAAAGCAAGTCACCGTCCTAAGAGTTGGCATTATGTTGGCTTGCGAAAGAAAGTTCAACACATGATACCAAACCTATGAGCCCCTTTACTTTAAGTGTCCTTAACGAGACGGAGACGCAAACAAACTGAGCATAATCGTGTCCACAGGACATGCATAACAAACAAATCAACACGAACACAACACGCCAGACGAGCAAAGCAAAAATGAAGCAGGAATTCACATCAAACATAAGTTAAATATCAAATTTCTCGAAATTAATGACACCAGAAATAGTGACACGACCCACAGTACTGAAAGAAACCCGCCCAAAGTCGCTGAAAATCAAAACAACATTGATCTCTGTAATTCACTGCTTCGTCCACCACAAACAACCTCGTCTTTCGAGAGAATTCATCCCACTAACACAGCCTCCAACTGGAAATGCAATCGGGTACACTAAACTTGGCTCTTCTGACCTGAACACTGAGGTTACTGGGCTTGCTATCCAGACAAACTCCATGAAATGTAGCTATAGCTAACTAACAAGCTCCTAATAAAACATGTTCTGTGTAAAAACCCACTAAACCAACCCTTCTAAAACGGCTCGAAACCCAAACCCACATTTCTTAACAGTTTCCTTTGCCTAGTTTGCAAATCCCACATCTCTCAAAAATAGAAATGGGAAAGACAGGCGTTACAAGACTGTGAACCGATCGAGGCTTCCCGACAGAAAGCGTCCCCCAGCTAACAGCTCCCGAAGTAAGAGGAAACTCCTCAGTTTACCAGCTACTTCAGAGGCCAAATCTAACCGATTTATCATCAAATGTACTGCATGTTTACATATAATCCGTCGTCTTGGCTGATAACAGGGTTGTAAACATGTTATATCGGTATAAAAGTGCACACAAACACCATAATATAAGTGCAAAACATCAAATGTTTACATCGGCAGCTCTTATGAAAAATGCAGCTCCCATAACACGAGGACCTGGCCACAGTATTGTGAATACTGGCCGTATCAAGCGACAAGTAGAAAATACTAGCCAGATAGCAAGCTAGCAGGCTAACTGGGACTGTTAGCTAGCTAAACGAACATGAACTAGCTATCTATCTATCTAATGTTGTTGTGAAAACCGCCCGTGTGTGATTCCGTTCAAAAGACCGTCGAGGAAAATAAGAAATAAGTGCGGAGACCTCGCAACAACTTAGGCGCATAACGTACACATAGGGCCAGCTAGCTGGAGAAGCTGCCAAGTTAGGCTGTAACTTTGGCCATTAGTGATGCATAACAGCCTAATACTTGCAAAAATCACTGAAATGAAAACATAAAAACTTACCCAGCCCGTCATTCCAACTCAGTTCAGATGAAATATCCTATTTTGATAAGCGACCGTGTTTAAATATTCCCACATCAAGGCGGATCAGACTACGAGGCCTCTTCTTGCGACCTCGGCTTTTCCTGCACGCCGTAAGCCGAGAGGCAGCTCCCTCTCCGGGGTACCTTCCAAACTTCCCAGTGTCCCTTACGCGAAGGGTGAAAGTTTCATACCCTCTCCTGTTTGGGCCATTGCACTTCCTTCGAATGTTATTTTGAATCCCTACTGGCTGCATCCATTTATGTTGTTGTTTTACACCAATTATGCTCGATATTTATATGGGGTAGGTACAGCTCTGTGTGTTACAAGGCTGTGATTCTATCCAGGTCCTTAACATTTGCAGAGGCGCCCATCCCCCTCCTCACCGGCACCGACCGCGGCTCCCAGCGAAACTGACACACAACCGTAGCGCGGGGCCTCCGTGGCGCTGCAGCAGGGGCTCCACGGCGAGGCGGTCTCCGCATCGAGGCCCCGCCTCCTTAAGCCGCAATTGGCTAAGGGTCTGTCAATCTGCGTGGAAAAGGGAAAGGAGAGCGTGTGATTGGATAGGAGAGCTTGGACGTTTTCGTTGACCGAGGGAGGGCAGGACTTTGTTTTTTGGGAGGGGTGGAAAAGCGTAGTCAGCTTCTGCAGCGCTCGGTGAGAGGGTGGATGGAGTTTGTGCACAGACGAGGAGAACTAGTAGCTAAATGGATACCTGAAAGAAGTAAATGAGGATATGGGAACAGTTGTCAAGTTACTAAATAAACAAGCCGCGGAATTTTCAATTCTTTCATAAAGGGATTATTCTTTCTTTTGTATTCTTGTTAAAACAAATCTATTCGTGCGCAAAAGGGAATACCCCGAGCCTGGGTTAGCCACATAGCAGCTATCCGTAGCTACACGGGGTCTCCGGGGCCCCATACCAGGGACTACGACATTAGAGGTAGGGTCAGCCCCACCTTAACTCAGCTATGAATGGAACATGAAGGGTCGGTCTTGTGGGACCTGGCATGGGATTGGACAGGGATATTGACTTGTGTGTGCGGTTCCTGGCCGTCCACTTCAAATACGGCCAACATTCCTGCTCAGATGACGCCTTTTTTGGTTCTCTTCACATAAAAGGATGGTCCTGAATTCATACACCATCCCCAAAATCCCGATGGAGATATTAAACCATTTTCTCGGTGCCTGTGTGTTTTGTTTGTTTTTTGACTTCGTGCTATAAATGTGAAGAAACAGACCACTACAATATTCTAAAAGCGTTGTAAGTTACAAGTTATGATTGCCTACGAAGGTACATTTAATTTCCAATGTGCTGCGATTACCAAGCATACGCACATGAATGGATAAAAGCAAGCGAGCATGTGATTGGCCCGGTATTTCTGTGCCCAGTCACGGGGCGAGGGAGGACAGCGCTGATTGGCTGAGGCGTTTTTGTTAACGTCATTTGTTGCAGTGGCTTGTGAAGAACTGGGTAGGATGTAGTTAAGACGAGTCCCAAAAACTGGGAGTTTGTCTGAGTAAATAAAAACAATGTACTAAAGGGAAAATCTGACTTTAAAACTTTAAAAGGGCGTTAAAACAAATTGAACGAGATATTCACACTTTGCGCTGATAAAAAAGGCAGTGCCATACTAGCTACCTTTTCTGAAATGGAAGTAAATGATAATAGTAAATCCGTGTTATTTGTAAACCAAAATATAACCTACATTTAGCTGTAATTTCAGAGCTCACTGTGGCCATTTAGGCTGTTCGTCTAGTTTGGGGGAGGGGAGTGGGCGAGCTTCGCACAAGTGACGTAATTTCGTTTAACCTATTTTTACTTATTCATCGCACTGCCATGGGCTGTTTCTCACAGTCTTATGCTCGAGTGTGTTGGCGCTAGTCGTTGTCCAACTGTCGAGTGAAACTGTCAGCATGCAACCATAACTCCTTAAAGGTACAGATCCTGAAGTAACCAGCATGCAGGACATGCAGCGACGCACGTATCCTCCGAGCTACCCAAACCAGGAAAAAAAAACGCATTAGCTGTTGCACCCCTTTGTGTCTCAGGCGCGCGGATCATCTCTTGGACGACAGTTCAAAAGAATACGACAAACAAATTCCCACGCCTCCGTAATTTCTTGATTCTTTCAGCCGCTGTTTTTTTTTTTTTTTTTTTTTTTTTGCCGTAGCACAGGAAGATTTTGCTATTCTAGACCAACACCTTTTATTTTTAAAAGGGAAACGGCAAATTACTGCCTCCCACGTCAGCATAAAAGGGCCAGCTCGCATCGTTGCGCGCGCGCGCTAAGCCAAAGGGACATCTCGTCCTCGCTGCAGCCTCGAGGCTCGGCGGAGCACGTGATGAGTCAGAGCGACTCAGTTCTCCGATCTGTCCGGTTCAATGAGTCGAACATGCGAGTCGACGATTCCTATGGGTTTCGGGTGGGGGAGGGGCAGCAATACCAGTCTACCAACATGCAGTTGTTTTTATTACCATTTCGTCATAGGGTCCTGTTATATAAGGGCTCTTCCTGTCTCCCATGTTCAGTAATACCTTCATATGATCCAGCTCATACATCCCAGTAAGGAAGACTGTTTTCAACATAAAGTCTCTAGAAATATTAATGCAGTCGTGTTTTATTCCAGAATCACTGTTTCTTCTGTAATGGCATCCTGGGACAAGTCTGTTACAAAAATACACGTTTGAAGAAAGTATGAGCACTTAAAAATAGGTATTTATTGAAAAATAAAAATAGACATTTAGTACATTTATTTTGGTGTCAATATTTAAGATATCTCTTAATATAAACTTATGTTTCTCATATTATGTAACTTATTTATGTGTTTAAGGCAGAAACTCTACGAATTAGTTTAGGTATTTAGTATAAGATAAACCTTTATTAGTCCCACAGTAGGAAAATCCACACAGTAGCAAAGAGATTCAGTTACAAATACACATTCACACACACACACATAATATATAATTTCTAGAACAGGTGTTGCTAACCAGAAACCAAGCATGTTCAAAAGCAGCCCTGTTTGCTTTTGCCATTGTAAAAAAAAAAATCAGTTCAAGTCCTCAGCTTTTCTCGTCGCTACTACAAAGATTTTGATTCAGAACCTGTGAATCGGATCCAAAGAACCGATTCACTCTCGAGCTAGAGCTCGTTTGTGCTCTCAGCGTTTCCCAGCAGCAGCGCCAGGCCGAGGTTGGCCGCGTACAATGCTGCTATTGTGCCGCCAATGAACAGACTTCATACTTACATTCTCGTCACATGATACAACCGACAGACTGAGCAGCCACCGGAAAACAGAGTGCGTCTCAGAGCTCCGATACAGGTCGATCCACAGTCCCTCTGAGAAACGATTAATACCGTGATCAGTAGCTGACCGGCCGGTTCTAGCACCAGCACGGGGCAGCAAACTGGTTTTGATTGACGATGGTAGTGTGAACTGTTCTGTGGGGACGATGAAGGGAACACGTGCGTTGTTTTTACACGAGGGCCATCACTGAGGTGACATCGTGCCCTTGCTACAGTATTCAGAGTGGGGGAGAACACATACCAGCAGCCAATATCACAAAAGTACACTAACGTCAAAAAAGACACCATCTCAAGCAACATTTCCTCAAGGAAATGTTCTCACAGGGAAAGAGGTTGCAACCCCCTTTACACCTGCACTGGATACTCTCCTGAAAAAGCTATATAAAGGAGCCACTAAAACTCATAAGACTCATAAACATAGTGAACCCCTTTTGCAATGCATTGGGAAGGTCAGGAACTGATGTTGGATGATTCATTGTGGATCACAAACCTCGCTCTAACTCATCCCAAAGATACTGGATGGAGCTCCGTCACTCCAGAGAACACAGCTGCACTGCTCAACTCAATGCTCAACTCTTCAAAATACAGACCCGTCATATTCTACAGATAGTCAAGTAGCCTTCTGTTAAAAGCAGGCAAAAGTACTATTTCAATGGCAATGTTCCAAAAAAAATCTATAATTATAATATATATATAGTATAATATAATCATTGCTGCAGCTCCAGTGTTTCATTCCTCTAGCAGTTTTACCATGGAGTAAATGACAGTCAAGGCTCTCCGAATACCTTTGAACCTTAAGCATACATAATATTATCATGAAAAACATTGATGGTCTCAATCTACAGTGTTTTCTGTCAAGGGGTGGATATATTAGGCAGCAAGTGAACAATCAGTTCTTGAAGGTGATGGGTTAAATCGTGACGGCTAGACGCCGGGCCAGAGAATTTCCAAAACATCAGGCAGGTGTTGTGGGGTATTCCTGGTATGTAGAGGTCAGTACCTACCAACAGTGGTCCAGAAAAGAACAAACCGGTGAAAAGGCATCAGGGGCACCGAGAGGACTTAAAGGATTTGTTGCTAACATCCTGGTGTCAGATACCACTGGCCACATTGAGAAATGGTCAGATATGTTGTGGTGGCACAATGGGCAGGTAGTACTAATTTTATGGCTAATCTAGACTTTTTCAATCTGTATATTATTGTGCAAGTTCCGCAATTTTAAAAGATTTTAGGACGTGTCCAAACTCTTTCTTCCATTTCTGAAGTATTCACTAATAGGAGCCATAGAAGTAAAAGAAAGGGTATAATCATATTCCCAAGTAAGAGGATTGAGTCGGACCACTTTAACTTTTCCCACTTCGTTTTCATTTAAATAAATAATAAAAAAATATTGTTGCTATTGGTCTAATTTCCTGTACTATCAAAAAAATATCAGCTGTGTGTAAGAGCTGAAATCAACTGGTAGATAAGGCAGAAAATTACATGTGTTTTATCTATTAATTATTATATAATTATCACTTTACTCTCAACCTCTTTTGTTCTCGCTCACTCTCATGCGCACACACACACAATGCAGCAGTTACATTCTGCCACCATATAGCTCCCTCTAGTTAGCTTGCTTGTACAAAAAAAAAAAAACTTAAATCCTTTTCTGATAAAAAAAAATCCTGTAAATTTTTACTATGTATTTATTCAATCCAGTGTAAACAGAAGGGGGAGGAGTTGGATCAGATCCAGCTCCACTCTCTGAATTTCTGTTCTGCACCGAGGACCATCCCATCATTTCGGAAAGAAACAACAAGATACCGGCACCGTGTACTATCTGACACTGAGGTACCAGTCTACTTACCAAGATATTCAACCAGTAGACAGTGTGTGGTGCATGACAAGTCTAAATAAAGCGCTTGATTTTGAACACTAAAACATTGCTTTATTGTAATTGAGAAAAAAAGACAAATAGCATGTCAGTATTATTGTAAATGATCAACCTCCTTAGTAACAATAAGTAGATGCAGAAAAAAAAGAACTTAAACAACAGTCAAAAAGTGACAGAAAACATTAACAATGGCACTCCACAGTATGGCTTTGAGATTGAGCTTTTTTCCATATCAATATGCATTCATGTTATTTCTACATAATGTTTGCGAGGAAGGGGAATCACATCATTACATTTAAGTTACATAAAAGTTATATACATACATAGATTTATACAGCACAATTCGTAGCAAAGGAAGCCCCTTTACTGATGAGCAGTAAACTTTCTAAGGAGATAGTTCAGGAGTTCTTACATCTAGAGAGGATGCTTAATGTGTAGTGTTACATTTCATTTGACTGTTTTACAATGACTACTTTGGTTCAACAATCACCAAAACACTAGGTTCTAACTTAATCAAGTGCTAAATATTTATGGAAGAGGGTATATGGTGGGTATCACCTACCCATTTAATCACATACTGATATGTTCGTTGTTGTCTTCACACATTTTCCCTTTAATACAGAAACAGAGACCCTTTCATAACGTAATGAATGTGAACACATTGTAAACGTTAAATCAGCCTGGGATGACACACCCAGGCAACCATCCACATGTGCAGCCCTCCTCCCACCTTAACTGATGTTATTGTTATTCTGTGTGTGTGTGTGTGTGTGTGTGTGTGTGTGTAAGTGAGAGTCAGTGCAAGTCAGTAGGAGTATGTGAATGCTATGGGATTTTTGTGGGATTGGTTTTTTTTTTTTACATGCCGAGAGCCTCGCTGCTCTGGGGCTATGCTGCCCCCCTGTGGACACTCAGTGGTACTTTACACACCTGGATTTCCACAGTTGCTTTTATCCTTCAGTGCTCAGAGCAGTTTCAGACTGCCTGTAACATTATTGACCATCTCTTCCTCTCCCATGATGGCCAGCACAGTGCTAGAGCCTGGCTCAACCTAGAAACAGCAGGTGAAACATACTGGTTACATGCATTTACAGCTAAGGGTTAACCAAAACCTGCAAGTGTGGAGTCGGAAGAGCTCAAACACTTGCAGGAAGAGCTTCCAAAACTGTACTGGACTCTGGCCCTTCAAGACTGAAGCTGGGCACCCTTGATGTATGGTTTCTGAAGCAAATGTGAGGCAAACATGAAGTGGTCAGGGGCCAAATGATTAAAATAATTTCTTTTATGGTATGGTGTGATTATAGATTACAGATGGACAATGAAATCATTTCTGTGCCAGTAGATAACTGAACTCCAGAAGAGTATAATGTTTAGGGGATGCTGAGGCACTTGGCTACAATATCTGCATTTTATTCATGTTACGGCATTTGCAACCCTACATAAATAAATGCTGGTTCTGAATGACAATGTAGGCAAGTTCGGTTTTGTATGGGAAATGTATGACAAACATCAGATCTCAACATCAGCCCTAAATTCATATATTAGTGCATCCCAACAGGAAATTTAAGGAGTTTAACAAAATATTCCAGGCATCAGCAGATTATCAAGCCAAGAACAAAACACCTTTAGATCAACACACTGTACCTGAGTGAGTCCAGCGTCCTGTATCAGTTTTGTAGGGAGGCTTAGACTCATAGCAAGAGCCTGTAACTCCAACAGATGTGCCATGTTAGTGCCCTGTAGCACGACCTTCTTAGCCCTGAACGCATGCATGCAAACATACACAAAACAAAACAGCCATAGTATGAATATGATCATGATAAAGCTAGTCAGTGTGTTAGATGTTTTAGTTCTGAACTGGGATGCTGACTGGGCACCTGCAGTCCATAATGGCTAACATCTATGCCTGTCACCTTGAGCCAGGGCCTTAACTTGAACCAAGTCCTGCTATATTGCATACGGTTCCTAAATCAGCCCCCAGACTCCCAGCCTTAAAAAAGAGGGCTTTATC